>NC_041385.1:648470259-648482640 GCF_002162155.2 Triticum dicoccoides
CCGGATTCCACAAGGATCTGGATATATTTGTAGAAATTTATGATGGAGTCTATTACCAAGTGAGCCTTGACGGCTCGGAGGTAGCCATTGTGGCCGACTACCCCGACCTCTACCCTTTCGTAAAGGTAAGTGTTCGGAAATCATTCTAAAAGAGAGATACCTCCGCTCGCATCTCACCCACCGCACTGAACCGTGCTTTATAGGATCGGCGCTCAGCGAGCCGTACCCAATCACGGGCGGCCAAAAGGAAGACAACGCCTTCACGGGGCCAGCGTGCGAAACGAAAGGAAACCGGGAGCGCCATTGAGCCCCCTCCGTCACCAAAGAGGTATATTCCTCACTTCATGCCTACGCATAAGGCCGAATTGTCATGTTTCTCCTCCCTTCTGTTATTCCAGGAGGAGCACACGACGAACCATGTCCAAAATCCCGGCAAGCCGAGCATCAGCCTATCTGGCGCCGGACTCATCAACTAGGACGAGAGCCAATGCGGAAGGAGCGCCGACAAATCCGCCTCAAGAGGATTCGGATGACGTATCTGTCATGAATTCTGAAGTACAGAGCGCGATGAATCATCACGTCTGAAGGAGACCCTACGCGCTTTGGCTTTTACTTAGCAGGAATTTATCGCTCTTAGTACCGCAGATGCTTATATCCGGGCCGCCCGGGATGGACTCACTGGCGTTGCTCGCCTGTTTTCAAAATATATACATGTAATAGTTTGTGTAATTTTAATAAATATGTGTGATGTCTACTACACAACCTTCTTCTTGTAGACGTTGTTGGGCCTCCAAGTGCAGAGGTTTGTAGGACAGTAGCAAATTTCCCTCAAGTGGATGACCTAAGGTTTATCAATCTGTGGGAGGCGTAGTATGGTCTCTCTCAAACAACCTTGCAACCAAATAACAAAGAGTCTCTTGTGTCCCCAACACACCCAATACAATGGTAAATTGTATAGGTGCACTAGTTCGGCGAAGAGATGGTGATACAAGTGTAATATGGATGGTAGATAAAGGTATTTGTAATATGAAATTATAAAAACAGCAAGGTAGCAAGCGATAAAAGTGAGCGTAAACGGTATTGCAATTGTAGGAACAAGGCCTAAGGTTCATACTTTCACTAGTGCAATTTCTTTCAACAATAATAAAATAATTGGATCAGATAACAATCCCTTAACATGCAACAAAGAGTCACTCCAAAGTCACTAATAGCGGAGAACAAACAAAGAGATTATTGTAGGGTACGAAACCACCTCAAAGTTATCCTTTCGGATCGATCTATTCAAGAGTCTATAGTAAAATAACACGAAGCTATTCTTTCCGTTCGATCTATCATAGAGTTCATACTAGAATAACACCTTAAGACACAAATCAACCAAAACCCTAATGTCACATAGATAATCCAATGTCACCTCAAGTATCCGTTGGTATGATTATACGATATGCATCACACAATCTCAGATTCATCTATTCAACCAACACAAAGTACTTCAAAGAGTGCCCCAAAGTTTCTACCGGAGAGTCAAGACGAAAAGGTTTGCCAACCCCTATGCATAGATTCATTGAACCCGCAAGTTGATCACCAAAACATACATCAAGTGGATCACGTGAATATCCCATTGTCACCATAGATAAGCACGACAAGACATACATCAAGTGTTCTCAAATCCTTAAATACTCAATCCGACAAGATAACTGATACATCTCCAATGTATCTACTTTTCCAAACACTTTTGCCCTTGTTTTGGACTCTAACTTGCATGTTTTGAATGGAACTAACCCAGACTGACGCTGTTTTCAGCAGAACTACCATGATGTTGTTTTATGTGTAGAAAAGAAAAGTTCTCGGAATGTCCTGGAAATCCACGGAGGCACTTTTTGGAATTAATAATAATTTTTGGCGAAAAAATTAATGCCAAAGGCCCATAGCCTATCCACGAGACAGGGGGCGCGGCCCCCTATCTCGTGGGCCCCCTGGACCTCCACCGACCTCAACTCCAACTCTATATCTTCCGTCCCGCGGAGAAAAAAATCAGAGAGAAAGTTTCATCGCGTTTTACGACACGGAGCCGCCGCCAAGCCCTAATCTCTCTCGGGAGGGCTGATTTGGAGAGCGTTTGGGGTTCCGGAGAGGGGGATTCGTTGCCGTCATCATCATCAACCATCCTCCATCACCAATTTCATGATGCTCACCGCCGTGCGTGAGTAATTCCATCGTAGGCTTGCTGGACGGTGATGGGTTGGATGAGATTTACCATGTAATCAAGTTAGTTTTGTTAGGGTTTGATCCCTAGTATCCACTATGTTCTGAGATTGATGTTGCTATGACTTTGCTATGCTTAATGCTTGTCACTAGGGCCCGAGTGCCATGATTTCAGATCTGAACCTATTATGTTTTCATGAATATATGTGTGTTCTTGATCCTATGTTGCAAGTCTATAGTCACCTATTATGTGTTATGATCCGACAACCCCGAAGTGACAATAATCGGGATACTTCTCGGTGATGACCGTAGTTTGAGGAGTTCATGTATTCACTATGTGTTAATGCTTTGGTCCGGTTCTCTATTAAAAGGAGGCCTTAATATCCCTTAGTTTCCGTAAGGAACCCGCTGCCATGGGAGGGTAGGACAAAAAATGTCATGCAAGTTCTTTTCCATAAGCACGTATGACTATTTACGGAATACATGCCTACATTACATTGATGAACTGGAGCTAGTTCTATATCGCCCTATGTTATAACTATTGCATGAGGAATCGCATCCGATATAATTATCCATCACTGATCCATTGCCTACGAGCTTTTCATATATTGTTTTTCGCTTATTTACTTTTCCGTTGCTACTGTTACAACTACTACAAAAACCCAAAAACATTTATCTTTACTGTTGCTACTATTACCATTATTATCATACTACTTTTCTACTAAATACCTTGCTGCAGATACTAAGTTATCCAGGTGTGGTTGAATTGACAACTCAACTGCTAATACTCAAGAATATTCTTTGACTCCCCTTGTGTCGAATCAATAAATTTGGGTTGTACTTCACCCTCGAAAGGTGTTGCGATCCCCTACACTTGTGGGTTATCAAGACTAATTTCTAGCGTCGTTGCCGGGGAGCATAGCTCTATTCTCTGAGTCACTTGGGATTTATATCTGTTGATCACTATGAAGAACTTGAAAGACGCTAAGACCAAGATTTTACTCTCAACTACGAGGGGAGGTAAGGAACTGCCATCTAGCTCTGCACTAGATTCTCCTTCCGTTATTAGTAGGCTTGCAACACCTAAACCTGCTACTGCTATGAATTTTGATATGTTGCATGTTATTGATGATGCCACTTCTGCTATGCATGATGAAACTACTTCTGTGCGTGATACTACTTTGCCATTAGGTGAATTTCTAGATGAACAACTTGCTAGAGTTAGGGGGAATGAAAATATTGAAGAACCTATTATTGATGATAGTGATGATGAACGTCCCCCCAATGATTATATATTACCTGTTGTTCCTAAGGGTTATGTTATGAATGAAGCAGCTGCTATGGAAATTCTTGCTTGCAATGATAGAAATGATCTTAAGAAATTATTAGCTAAATGGAAGCAGCAGTCTCTTAATGCTAGAATGAAACCCGAACCTGCTTTTGCTACTTCACCTATCTGTGTTACTGATAAGGATTATGAATTCTCTGTTGATCCTGATATTATTACTTTAGTTGGATCTGATCCTTTTTATGGCCTTGAATCTGAAACTGTTGTGGCACATCTTACCAAGTTGAATGATATAGCCACCCTATTTACTCATGATGAGAAGTCTATTTCCGTTCTCATTAAAGGGTGATGCTAAGACTTGGTATAATTCTCTTGCTCCTGGTTGTGTGCGTAGTCCCCAGGATATGATTTATTACTTCTCTGCTAAATATTTCCCTGCTCATAAGAAACAAGTTGCCTTGCGGGAAATATATAATTTTGTGCAAATCAAAGAAGAGAGTCTCCCACAAGCTTGGGGGAGGCTTCTCCGGTTACTTAATGCTTTGCCTGATCATCCTCTTAAGAAAAATGAAATACTTGATATCTTTTATAATGGACTCACCGATGCTTCCAAGGACTACTTGGATAGTTGTGTTGGTTGTGTTTTCAGGGAAAGAACAGTCGACGAAGATGAAATATTATTGAATAATATGTTGACTAATGAAAATAATTGGACTCTTCCTGAGCCAGTTCCTGAAGTAATTCCTGAACCAATTGAGCCAACTCCTGAGCCTATTCCTAAACCCACTCCGAAGAAGGGAGGTGTTTTATTTCTCAGTCCTGAAGATATGCAAGAGGCAAAGAAATCAATGAAAGAAAAAGGTATTAAAGCTGAAGATGTTAAGAATTTACCACCTATTGAAGAAATACATGGTCTTAATTTACCGCCTGAAGAACCACATTGTCTTGATAACCCGACACAGGTAGTAAAGGTAAATTCTCTCTATAGATATGATAAAGTTGAAATACCCTCTACTAAATTTCATAGCCCATGCTTAGATGAATTTGATGATTTTATGGCTAGACAAGAAAGTTTTAATGCTTATGTTGGTAGAGAGTTAAAGAATAATGCTTTCGAGATAGGACGCGTAGGTGATAATCTGGCTAGAGTTAAAGATGAACTTCACCGTGTTAGCAAATATGCTTCTATGGTTGCTACTAAAGCTGAGCAAGTACTCAAAGCTCAAAATGATTTGCTTGATGAAATGAATAATAAAAATGACTTTGCCGTTAGAGTGGCTACTAGAACTGGTAGAATGACCCATGAACCTTTGTATCCTGAAGGCCACCTAAGAGAACCGAGCAAGATTCTCAGAGAAATAATTTAGAGGCACCTAGTTCTTCTAAGAAGAAGAAAAAGAAAAACTATAGAATGTTACATGCTTCTAGTGAACCTACTGTAGACACACCTGAGAATCCCAATGATATTTCTATTTCTGATGCTGAAACACAATCAGGTGATGAACATGAACCTAGTGATAATGTTAATGATAATGTTCATGTTGATGCTCAACCTAGCAAAAACAATGATGTAGAGATTGAACCTGCTATTGATCTTGATAACCCACAATCAAAGAATCAACGTTATGATAAGAGAGATTTTGTTGCTAGGAAGCACGGGAAAGAAAGAAAACCATGGGTTCAGAAACCCATGCCCTTTCCTCCTAAACCATCCAAGTCAAAGGATGATGAGGATTTTGAGCGCTTTGCTGAAATGATTAGACCTATTTTCTTACGTATGCGCTTAACTGATATGCTTAAAGTAAATCCTTATGCTAAGTATATGAAGGATATCATCACAAATAAAAGAAAGATACCGGAAGCTGAAATTTCCACCATGCTTGCTAATTACACTTTTAAGGGTGGAATACCAAAGAAACTTGGAGATCCGGGTGTGCCAACTATACCATGCTCCATTAAAAGAAATTATGTCAGAACTGCTTTATGTGATCTTGGAGCCGGTGTTAGTGTTATGCCTCTCTCTTTATATCGTAGACTTGAATTGAATAAGTTGACACCTACTGAAATATCTTTGCAAATGGCTAATAAATCAACTGCTATACCTGTCGGTATTTGTGAGGATGTGCCTGTTGTGGTTGCAAATGTCACTATCTTAACGGACTTTGTTATTCTTGATATTCCCGAGGACGATAGTATGTCTATTATCCTTGGTAGACCTTTCCTTAATACTGCAGGGGCTGTTATTGATTGCAACAAAGGCAATGCCACTTTTCATGTTAATGGCAATGAGCATACGGTACACTTTCCGAGGAAACAATCTCAAGTTCATAGCATCAATTCTATTGAAAAAGTTCCAACTATCCTTTTTGGAGGTTTTGAATTTCCTCTTCCTACTGTCAAGAAAAAAATATGATATTCTTATTGTTGGGGATTTTCATATCCCCGTTGAGGTAACTTAGTGTTATTCGAAATTTCTCCGGTTCCGTATTATTAGGAATGAGTTTGTTAACAAGACTTGATCAACCTTGTTAGTGGGTTCATTTTGATGATCACGAGATGGATGAAACTAGAAGGCACAACCTTCTGTACCCTCTTTTTACTTTCTGGGTTTTAGAATAAATAAAGCAAAAATAGTTTTATCCATCTGCTTTCTGAATTATCTGTGCATTAAAAAAATAGTTCGAAAATAAAAGTGCTCCAAATGCCCTGCAAATTTAGTATGATTTTTTTCTGAAATATTTGAGGATTTTAGGCACTGAAAACACTACAGGAGGGGCAAGCACCAGGCCACGAGAGAGGAGGGCGTGCCCCCCTGTAGGGCGCGCCCCCCTGTCTCGTGGGCCCCTGGTGGCTCCCCTCCACTTATGCCATCTCCCACACACTTCATCTTCTACCCAGAAAAATCCCCATCCAGCTCAAGCACGAGTTCTAGCTCGTTTTGCTGTGATTTTTGATCTCTTAGCTCAAAGCTCCATTCAAAAAACTGCTTTGGGAGATTGTTGCTTGGTATGTGACTCCTCCATTGGTCCAAATGGTTTTTGTTCTAGTGCTTTATTCATTGCAAATTACTGCTGCTTAGGTGACCATGTTCTTGAGCTTGCATGTTAAATTTTTGAGGTCCCAAGCAATTCCAATGCATGATATAGGCTCTAGGCACTTGTAGGAGTAGTTGCTATCATTCTTGTTTAGTTTTATGCACTTTTATTTTGAAGTTACTAAAATTTCAAAAAAAAATCAGAAAAGAAATATGCTTAGAAGAATGTACCAAGGAGGTTCCTCGGCAAAGAAAGGGCCAAGGATTGCTATACGTGAACAAGATATTAAATTGCCAAGGTACGCAAATGTACAGGCTTGTGAGTGGCCATCCGATGATTTTATGGTCGAAGCAGGCTTCAAGGAAGAATTTGACGCGTATGTGCTTAATGATGAGCTGGAGGACTTCTTACAAGATAAGTGTCCTCAATATTATCAATTGACCGATTCCTTTGTGCGGAGGTTCGAATATATTTCTGCGCATAATTCTCCTAGTGTCATGTTTGATATTTATGATACATCTTATACCATGGATTTAGAGGATTTCACAACTGCTTACAAACTCTCGCAGTGGGGTAATATCAATGATCCTCCCAAATCTGAATTTAGAGATTTTCTTGCTAATATCACTGTGGGAGAATCTAGGGACGTAGCACAAGCTACCATAGGGAGCATTCATTTTCCCACTATACATTACTTTTCTCTCTTTATTGGTAGATGCATTAACGGTAAGGACGAGGTATGTCACATGTGTGCCCCTGATCTTTGTGTCCTCAAGAGTGTTGTGTCAGGTTATAAAGGTTATAACTTGGGGGCAATAGTTGCACGTAGGTTGCAGAATAATAGTAGAAGGGGAGATTTCTTTGGAGTAATTTATGCAATCCACGAGAGGGGGATATGATTGTACCTCCTGTTTATTTAGATAAAGAAGCTATGTTTGATCATCATTTTCTTGAGAGGAATGAACAATTCCTCCATTATCGACTAATCTATGACAGACGCAACGTCATCCCTATTACTCTTCCTGCTCCCTACCTTTTTGATTATCAGGCAAAAGGAAGATATGTTGTCACCAGGGAAGAAGCAACTGAATATGAGAGGGGAATGAAGGCAACTCGCCAACACGCTGCTGCTCAGGAGGCGGTAGCCTCTGCATCTCAGTACTACCCCAATTTCACTTATGGATATCAGCCAGGCGGTTCCTGGTACTAGACCAACTTAGACCAAAAGCCTAAGCTTGGGGGAGTACGTATTTCTCACCGACTTTACATTCATGTTCACACACCAGTCGTCGGTGCTCATACTCTTTCATTGTATTATCCATGCTAGTTTAAATTTCTTTTTCTAGTTTTCTTCTTGTGTGTTTGATAAACCTTGAGAAAAACCAAAAAAATAGTTAGTTTAATTTCCTTGCCTGTAGTAGGAGTTTAAATGAAAACCCAAAAAGATTTCTCGTTCTTCTTTTACTTGTTGGGAGCTTTCCCGTGTAGATAGTTTTCTTTTCTTTTCTTTCCATTGGGGGTCGAGAAGATCATATTGAAAATGCTTAGTGGCTCTTATATGCATGATTGTTTATTTAATTTAGAGCCCATATTACTTGTCTTCTCTCTTGAGTTGAATGCTTGCAGATTTCAGCTTAGTCCAATGCACGTGCACTCTTATTATTATACACATCGTTCGGTCATGCAAGTGAAAGGCAATAATGATGATATATGATGGACTTACCGGGATGAAAAAAGCTGGTATGAACTCGACGTCTCTTGTTTTCGTAAATATGATGAGTTCATCGTTCCTGAGTCAGCTATTATGAAGTAAACATATTTGCAATGACATTAGAGATTATAGTTACTTGTGCCATGCTTGATTAGCTATGAGTTATAATGGTTTACCTTGCATGCCAACATGCTATTAGAATGATTATGATGTGGTATGATGGGATGGTATCCTCCTTTGAATGAATTGAGTGACTCGACTTGGCACATGTTCATGCATGTAGTTGAATCAAATCAACATAGCCTTCACGATATTTATGTTCATGGTGGATTATATCCTACTCATGCTTGTACTCGGTGTGAATTAATTTTAATGCATGCTTACGACTGTTGTCGCTCTCTCAGTTGGTCGCTTCCTAGTCTTTTACCAGCCTTCACCTGTACTAAGCGGGAATACTGCTTGTGCATCCAAACTCCTTAAACCCCAAAGTTGTTCCATATGAGTCCACTATACCTACCTATATGCGGTATCTACCTGCCGTTCCAAGTAAATTTGTATGTGCCAAACTCCAAACCTTCAAATGAAATTCTGTTTTGTATGCTCGAGCAGCTCATGTTACAACTAGGGCTGCCTATATCTTCCATGCTAGGTGGGTTATTCTCAAGAGGAGTGGACTCCGCTCCTCATTCATGAGAAAGGGCCGGTAACCGGGATGCCCAGTCCCATGATCCAAAAAGATCAAAGCGAATCAAAATAATTAAACAAAACTCCCCCAGGGCTGTTGTATGTTGGAGGCACTCGTTGTTTTGAGCAAGCCATGGATTGATGCTTGTTGGTGGTTGCGGGAGTATAAACCTTTACCATTCTGTTTGGGAACTGCCTATAATGCATTTAGTGTGGAAGATACAACCATCTCATAGATGTTGCGTTGACAGCAAAAGTATGCCGCCCAAACTGTTATTCAATCTCTATTTTAAAATCGAGCTCTGGCACCTCTACAAATCCCTGCTTCCCTCTGCGAAGGCCTATCTATTTACTTTTATGTTGAGTCATCATCATTCTTATTAAAAGCACCCGCTGGAGAGCACACTGTCATTTGCATTCATTATTACTGATTTATATTGGGTATGACTTGACTGGATCTCTTTTACCATGAATTACAATGTTTAGTCAGTCCTTGATCTTTAAAGGTGCTCTGCATTTATGTTTTGCGGTCTCAGAAAGGGCTTGCGAGATACCATTTTGTTATATCATGTTATGATTATTTTGAGAAAGTGTTGTCATCCGAGTTTTATTATTATAGCTCGCTAGCTGATTATGCTATTGATGTGAGTAATTGTGAGACCTATGTGTTATTGTGAGTATGGTTAGTTCGTAATATTTGCTGAAACTTGAATGCTGGATTTTCATGTTACAAAACAAGAGCAAACAGAGTTTGTAAAAGTTTTTCTTTATCACTTTCAGTTTATCAACTGAATTGCTTGAGGACAAGCAAAGGTTTAAGCTTGGGGGAGTGATACGTCTCCAACGTATCTACTTTTCCAAACACTTTTGCCCTTGTTTTGGACTCTAACTTGCATGGTTTGAATGAAACTAACCCGGACTGATGTTGTTTTCAGCAGAACTACCATGATGTTGTTTTATGTGTAGAAAAGAAAAGTTCTCGGAATGTCCTGGAAATCCACGGAGGCACTTTTTGGAATTAATAAGAATTTTTGGCGAAAGAATTAATGCCAGGGGGCCCATAGCCTGTCCACAAGACAGGGGGGCGCCCCCCCTAGGGCGAGACCCCCTATCTCGTGGGCCCCCTGGACCTCCACCGACCTCAACTCCAACTCTATATCTTCCGTCCCGCGGAGAAAAAAAATCAAAGAGAAAGTTTCATCGTGTTTTACGACACGGAGCCGCCGCCAAGCCCTAATCTCTCTCGGGAGGGCTGATCTGGAGTCCGTTCGGGGCTCCGGAGAGGGGGATTCGTCGCCGTCATCATCATCAACCATCCTCCATCACCAATTTCATGATGCTCACCGCCGTGCGTGAGTAATTCCATCGTAGGCTTGCTGGACGGTGATGGGTTGGATGAGATTTACCATGTAATCAAGTTAGTTTTGTTAGGGTTTGATCCCTAGTATCCACTATGTTCTGAGATTGATGTTGCTATGACTTTGCTATGCTTAATGATTGTCACTAGGGCCCGAGTGCCATGATTTCAGATCTGAACCTATTATGTTTTCATGAATATATGTGTGTTCTTGATCCTATGTTGCAAGTCTATAGTCACCTATTATGTGTTATCATCCGACAACCCCGAAGTGACAATAATCAGGATACTTCTCGGTGATGACCGTAGTTTGAGGAGTTCATGTATTCACTATGTGATAATGCTTTCATCCGGTTCTCTATTAAAAGGAGGCCTTAATATCCCTTAGTTTCCGTAAGGACCCCGCTGCCATGGGAGGGTAGGACAAAAGATGTCATGCATGTTCTTTTCCATAAGCACGTATGACTATTTACGGAATACATGCCTACATTACATTGATGAATTGGAGCTAGTTCTATATCGCCCTATGTTATAACTATTGCATGAGGAATCGCAGCCGATATAATTATCCATCACTGATCCATTGCCTACGAGCTTTTCATATATTGTTTTTCGCTTATTTACTTTTCTGTTGCTACTGTTACAACTACTACAAAAACCCAAAAACATTTATCTTTACTGTTGCTACTGTTACCATTATTATCATACTACTTTGCTACTAAATACCTTGATGCAGATACTAAGTTATCCAGGTGTGGTCGAATTGACAACTCAACTGCTAATACTCAAGAATATTCTTTGGCTCCCCTTGTGTCGAATCAATAAATTTGGGTTGTACGTCACCCTCGAAAGCTGTTGCGATCCCTTACACTTGTGGGTTATCAATAACTTCAAAGGGAAAACTCAATCCATTACAAGAGAGTAGAAGGGGAGAAACATCATAAGATCCAACTATAATAGCAAAGCTTGCGATACATCAAGATTGTATAACCTCAAGAACATGAGAGAGAGAGAGATCAAACACATAGCTACTAGTACATACCCTCAGCCCCGAGGGTGAACTACTCCCTCCTCATCATGGAGAGTGCCGGGATGATGAAGATGGCCACCGATGAGGGATCCCCCCCCCTCCGGCAGGGTGCCGGAACAGGGTCCCGATTGATTTTTGGTGGCTATAGAGGCTTGCGGCGGCGAAACACCCTATCTATTGTGCTCCTGGATGTTTTTAGGGTATATGGACATATATAGGCGAAAGAAGTCGGTCAGGGGAGCCACGAGGGGCCCACAAGGGTAGGGGTGTGCCTAGAGGGGGGCGCCTCCCTGCCTCGTGGCCACCTCAAAGCTTACCCGACTCCAACTCCAAGTCTCCTGGATTGCTTCCGATCCAAAAATAACTCTCCTGAAGGTTTCATTCCGTTTGGATTCCGTTTGATATTCCTTTTCTGCGAAACACTGAAATAGGCAAAAACAACAACTTGGACTGGGCCTCCGGTTAATAGGTTAGTCCCAAAAATAATACAAAAGTGTATAGTAAAGCCCATTAAACATCCAAAACAGATAATATAATACCATGAATACTTCATAAATTATAGATACGTTGGAGACGTATCAACATCCCCAAGCTTAGTTCCTACTCGTCCTCGAGTAGGTAAATGATAAAAGAAAGAATTTATGAAGTGTGAATGCTAGCAGGTGCACAAGTTTGATCAATGATAATTTCAATCACCTTTTCTAGCATCATAATATATCATAACAGTAGCTCATCGCATAAAACTTTTCATGATCAAGTAACAAGCTATTCACATGTTAAAGCATAGACCATAAACCTTCTTGAAAACTAACAAACTATGTTCTCAGTCATCAAACAATTGCAATTCATCTTATTTTAAGGAAGGGTCTATGTCAGAGCTTTGATTTAGCAAACTCCACATACTCAACTATCATTTAGTCTTTCGCAATTGCTAACACTCACGTGATATTTATGGGTCCAAAGTTTTAATCGAACACAGAGAAAGATAGGGGCTTATAGTTTCGCCTCCCAACCTTCTACCTCAAGGGTAATGTCAACAATAATAATTTATGAACTCCTACATCCAAGTGGATA
>NC_041385.1:648482914-648540397 GCF_002162155.2 Triticum dicoccoides
ATCACCCCAACACAAAGTGCTTGCCAAAGGAAAAAAATGTAAAATGGAAAGGTGGTGATCACCATGACTCTTGCATAAGGGTAGAAGATAATAGTAAAAGATAAGCCCTTCGCAGAGGGAAGCAGAGGTTGTCATGTGCTTTTATGGTTGGATGCACAAAATCTTAATGCAAAAGAACGTCACTTTATATTGCCGCTTGTGATAAAGACCTTTATTATGCAGTCTGTCGCTTTTATTTATTCCCTATCACAAGTTCATATAAAGCTTATTTTCTTCGCACTAATAAATCATACATATTTAGAGAGCAATTTTTATTGCATGCACCGATGACAACTTACTTGAAGGATCTTACTCAATCCATAGGTAGGTATTGTGGACTCTCCTGGAAAAACTGGTTTAAAGGATGTTTGGAAGCACAAGTAGTATTTCTACTTGGTGCAAAGAATTTGGCTAGCATGAGAGGGAAAGGCAAGCTCAACAGGTTGGATGATCCAAGACAATATAACTTTTCAGATATAGGAAAACATAACATATTAAGTTGTCTTCCTTGTCCAACATCAACCTTTTAGCATGTCATATTTTAATGAGTGCTCACAATTACAAAAGATGTCCATGATAGTATATTTATATGTGAAATCTCTCTTCCTTCAATATTCTTTCATGAATTGTTCAAGTGACCAATACAATGTTCGCTAACATTCAATAAATTTACCACCTCTACTTCTTATATGTGAAGTCATTACTCCCCATGGGGTAAGCATATGAAAAATATAAAATTTCAGATTTATGATATTCAAACCATTCAACCATTTACTCATAGGATATAAGTGAAGCACACGAGTAAATGACAAACTACTTCCAAAAAGATATAAGTGAAGATCAATGAGTAGTTAAATAATTATGTAGCTATGTGAGGACTCTCTATCATTTAAGTATTCCAGATCTTGGTATTTTATTCAAACAGCAAGCACAACAAAACAAAATGACATTTCAAGGATAGCACTCATCATGTGAAGAAGCAAAAACTTAGGCTCAATCGATACTAACCGATAATTGTTGAAGAAGAAAGGTGGGATGCCTACCGGGGCATCCCCAAGCTTGGATGCTTGAGACTTCTTGAAATATTATCTTGGGGTGCCTTGGTGTGACGCCCCCAATTCAATCGTACACTAATCATGCACGCAAACGTGTACGATCAAGATCAGGGACTCACGGGAAGATATCACAACACAACTCTAAAGCATAAATAAGTCATACAAGCATCATAATACAAGACAGGGGCCTCGAGGGCTCGAATACAAGTGCTCGATCATAGACGAGTCAGCGGAAGCAACAATATCTGAGTACAGACATAAGTAAACAAGTTGCCATAAGATGGCTAGCACAAACTGGGATACATATCGAAAGAGGCGCAGGCCTCGTGCCTGGGATCCTCCTAAACTACTCATGGTCGTCGTTAGCGGCCTGCACGTAGTAGTAGGCACCTCCAGTGTAGTAGGAGTCGTCGTCGACAGTGGCGTCTGGCTCCAGGGTTCTAGCATCTGGTTGCGACAACCAGGTAGAAGGGAAAGGGGGAAAAGAGGGGAAAAGCAACCGTGAGTACTCATCCAAAGTACTCGCAAGCAAGGAGCTACACTACATATGCATGGGTATATGTGTAAGGAGGCAATATCAGTGGACTGAACTGCAGAATGCCAGAATAAGAGGGGGATAGCTAATCCTATCGAAGACTACGCTTCTGGCAACCTCCGTCTTGTAGCATGTAGAGGAGAGTAGAGCGAAGTCCTCCAAGTAGCATCGCATAGCATAATCCTACCCGGTGATCCTCCCCTCGTCGCCCTGTGGAAAAGAGATCACCGGGTTGTCTGTGGAACTTGTCTGGGTGTGTTTTATTAAGTATCCAGTTCTAGTTGTCATAAGGTCAAGGTACAACTCCGGGTCATCCTTTTACTGAGGGACACGGCTATTCGAATAGATAAACTTCCCTACAGGGGTGCACCACATAACCCAACACGCTCACCAGGTCATGCCCGGCCTCGGAAGATCAACATGTCGCAGCCCCACCTAGGCACAACAGAGAGGTCAGCACGCCGGTCTAAATCCTATGCGTGCAGGGGTCTGGGCCCATCTCCCATTGCACACCTGCACGTTGCGAGGGCGGCCGGTGAGCAGACCTAGCAACCTCCATTACAAAGGAAGTTGCGTTAACGCAGTCCAAGCCGGCGCGCGCCGCTCAGTCGCTGACGTCAAGAAGGCTTCGGCTGATACCACGACGTCGAGCGCCCATATCTTTCCCGCGTAGTTGGTTAGTGCGTATAGGCCAGTGGCCAGACTCAGATCAAATACCAAGATCTCGTTAAGCGTGTTATTATGAAGTAACTGCGGACGCCGACCAAGGCCAGGCCCACCTCTCGCCTAGGTGGTCTCAACCTATCCTGTCGTTCTGCCACAAAGTAACAGTCGGGGGCCGTCGGGAACCCAGGCCCACCTCTACCGGGATGGAGCCACCTGTCCTTCCAGCCCCCACATCGGAATCACTTGCGGGTACTCAACGAGCTGACCCAACTTTAGTCACCATCTGTATAGTATGTATATATGTATAGTATAAACCCGTGATCACCTCCCAAATGACCACGGCCCAATAGTATAGCAAGGAAGACTGACAAGAATGTAGGGCCAATGATGATAAACTAGCATCCTATACTAAGCATTTAGGATTACGGGTAAGGTATCAACGACTGTAGCAACAATGACAGGCTATGCAGCAGAATAGGAGTAACCGAACAGTAACATGCTACACTACTCTAATGCAAGCAGTATAGAGAAGAATAGGCGATATCTGGTGATCAAGGGGGGGCTTGCCTGGTTGCTCTGGCAAGGAGGGGTCGTCAACTCCGTAGTCGAACTGGGCAGCAGCAGCGTCGGTCTCGTAGTCTACCGGAGAGAAGAGGTGGAAGAAACAGTAAATACAATGCAAACATAAGCATGATGATGCATGAGATGACAATGACCGGTGTTAGGTGTGCCCTAACGCGGTAGTAGGTGATACCGGCGAATGGGGGAAACATCCGGGAAAGTATCCCCGGTGTTTCGTGTTTTTGGACAGAGGAACCGAAGGGGGAAGTTGCGAGTTCGATAGGTTAGGGATGTGTGGCGGATGAACGGGCTGCGTATTCGGATTCGTCTCGTCATTCTGAGCAACTTTCATATAGAAAACATTTTCATACGAGTTACGGTTATTTTTCTATTAATTTTCAGAGTTTAAAGGATTTCCTGATTTATTATTAAATTGAAAAAGAACTGTAAAACTGCGTGTACCTAGTGGCTGTCTAGCCACAGAGGCTGACATGTGGGCCTGTTGACTGCTGAGTCAGCAGTCAACGTTTGACTGGTCACACTATGAACAGTGTCGCTGGCCCCACCTGTAAGTGAGTAGGTGTATATTTTAAACTAAAACCTTTTTTCTTAATTTAATCCTAATGGCCTTGGGCCCACTGTCATTGACTACTGTGGGGTTAGCACTAAAAGGGGATTAGCCCCTTAATCCACAAGGGGCCGGCCTCCATTACAGAAGGCCAAGCGGCCTCGCTAGGCACGCACGCACGCCTGCGTGCGCACCGGCGCTCGGCGGCCAGGAGCAGCAGGCCGGGACCTTGGGGAGGCGCGGAGGCGGGGCTCCCGTGGCGAGCAGCGCGTGGGGAAGCACCAGCGACCGCGGCGATTGTAGCAGGCGTCGGAGGCAGGCGAAATCGGTAGCAGCGGGCAAGAGCGGGGGCGGGCGGGACCAACCGGAGGAGGGGCGCCGGCGAGCAGGATGCAGCGGGGCGACAGAGAGCATGCGAAACCAGGGCGCGAGCGGCCCGCGGCGAGCGCGCCGGCCGGCGGGGAGTGGCGCTAGGCGGCGGGCTCGGTAATGGCGCTCCGATGGCCAAATTGTGTGCAGTTTGTTGCGTTCGAAGGTTGAGTCTCGCGCACATCCAACAGAGCATACGACGAAGGCGGAGGCGATCTAAATCGACAGCAGCAACGACTAGGGAGGCTGCCGGAGTTCGGGCAAGCTCGTGTGTGGCGCTATGAAGCACGACAAGAGGGACTGCAGGCACAGGAGCTTCGCGACGATGCGCTTAGTACGTCAGTGTGTTCAGAGGCGAGCCGTTGTGGCTGTGGTCACGCCTATGCCAAGCCCGGCGGCGAGGAGCTCTCGGTCACGACGGGGCAACGAAAATGAGAGGGGAAGAGAGGGGGTTGACGCGGAGCTCACCTAGGGAGCACAAGGAGGCTCGGTGAGTAGCTTAGGAGCAGCAGGGGGTAGCCGGATTTGGCGATGAACACCGACGACCGAAGGAAGTAGATGAAGTCGATCCCGGCGATGTCGTCCCCTCCAGCTCGAACGGTGGTGCGTAGAGGATGTAGTCGAACATTGCGAAGCTCCTGGACTTGTTGCAGCGATGAGGGGAGTCCGGTGGCCGCGGGATCGACGAGGTGGCGGCAACCACGCGCTCGGACGATGAAGAAAAAGAAAGGGGCGAGCGAGAGGGATGAATGGTTGGCCTAGGGTTTGTCCGATGTGTCGGGGAGGGCTTTATACACCTCGGGGTGTCGGTGGATGATCGACACGGCGACAGACGAGGCCATGGCGGGCGTGGATGCACGCCATGCACAGGCACCGCCTCCTCTCTATACAGAGGAGGAGGAAAAGGTCGTGGTGGGCTTGGGCCTGCACTATAGCATTGGGCTACACGTGCACAGTGTAGCTTTTCGTTCTTTTTAATTTCCTTTTCATTTATTTCCTTTGCTGTTTTATTTTGGTTACACTTTAATTTTAGTTTAGTAAAATATGACTATAGCCCCTCAATAATGTTTCAGAACAATCCACTACTATAAAAAGTTTTACCCCCATATAAAATAGTTTAGTATTTTATAAAATACCAAAGGCATTTAAATAGTTGTTTTGCTACTGTTTAAATCATTTTAGTGCATTCAATCTTTTTACAAAAATGTGGTTCCTCCACCATTATGATCTATGATTTATTGGCTACATTTCGAACACTTTAGTTTTAAATATTTGAAAACTTTTATTGTCTGACTTGACTTTGAATTTGAATTCGGAATGAGATTTGAATCATCGTGAAAGTAACAACACTAATCGTGGTGACGTGGCATCATTAGTAGATGGTTACTGTAGCTTAACTATCCGGGCGTCACAATTCTCCTCCACTACAAGAAATCTCGTCCTGAGATTTAAGAGGTGTATTAAGGGGGGATGGAATTTTGGTTACGAAATTCTAACGAGTCTTCTTGGTCTTGGTTACTCTTCTCCAAGAGGTCGATCCATTACGGTGATATCTTCGTTTCTCTGCTTCGGTCATCATGATGAAGTAGACATCCTTTCTTCGGGATCTCCATCGTCCTACGAACGCGACCAAGGGGAAAAACTCTGGAAGAATGCATCTCCACAAAGTTGGGCATCTGATGGTGAACTCAATGGGAAATACACAAGGTACCCCACGAGTTATATTTCAATGAATTTGTTGAGTGTAATATACGATTGTACCAAAGTTTCAAACAGGTAGGCAATCATTTGATGACTAGACAAAAGCTGGAATGGGGGTTTGAACAACGAGAATAACATGGTGTCTGATTCTAGGATGATTAATGGTATAGCATTTAGCTCGTGAATCACATACGAAGCCAGGTGCAAAGGATACATTAGAATCCGGGTTGTAAAGAAGAGTCAGGTTTCGATCCAGTGGACCTGTGGGTTATGGGCCCACCATGTGGGTTGAAAGTAGGAAGGGTGCTGACATCTTGCACGATCATGTAAGCAAGGCCAGTCAGAGGATAGCCTGTCAGTTATGTCGGCAACATCATCGGTACCAAGGGCGAGGGACGAAGAGAACCATTTCCTGCTTGTTGAATGAGGTGGACCAATAGGCAAATTTCTCGTCCATCGGTGGTTACCGGAATGCCACCAACAAAAGCAACAGGGTCTTACTGACACGGTTGTACACCAAGGTGTTTTCATAAGCAGAATAATATTACTTCTTAGATCATATAGATCACCAGAAGGTTAAACAAAACAATGGAAAGGAAAATGTGTTTAAACACATATTTCAGGGGTTTATCCTTCCCAAGGACAAGTAGAGCATGATATCCATGACAGGATATAACGTAGAAAACCCTTTTGGAAAGGGGGGAGAAATTTCATGACATTACCCATACAACAATGTTTGGATAATTGATAAAGAGAATTTTGCATTGTGCTTCAAATGTTGTTATTGAAAATCGGAGTACCACAGACATGCTTCGAGATAGCATTGGCAGTGTCTTCAAGGAAAGGTCGGACTTTGGATACACAAAGGATCCATCAGGAACAACTTATAAAATAAGTCTTACAATTTCCTCCAGGAAGAATGGTTATCCTTGCAAAAGAAATTATAATGATAGGTCCTCCAGCCAGGGGGGTGCTAGGCATGACATCATATTACCGGGTCATCAAAGGACCAACATCATAACTCCTAGAAAGTTGTCCCAACCATCATATCTGACCGAGATTCAGATCGGATTGGCGTCATGATACCTCAGACTCAGGATGTCCGAGAAGAAAAGGTGCAACACAAATCGACGAAATGACATTGCAAGATTCTCGGGAAATGAACTATGGGAGCGGGTTCCTGAAGCAATAGTTCATCATTAAACCAAGGAGGGGATGAGAAGGTGGCTGATGGGCTCAGCGACAATTCATCGAGAATTCCAAACGGATGGATTCCCACAATAATGTGAACAAGAAGATGACACTTGTTAATTCAAATGATATAATGTTGTATGCTCGAGGAAACACATGCACCATCAATCATTAGTTGAAAGGTGTGCCCGAAATGCCTTAGGCAGCAAGATCAATGTTAGAGTGTCGATTCAATAACCAACGGTCTAAGAACGAACTATCGATCGTTAACTCCAAAGCAATAAGGTTGCTAGAAGTACAGAACCCAAACAACATCGTTAACATATTGGTATCCTGGTTAAAAATAACACAGGGACCAAGGAATAATGGTGATGGTAAGAAGTATCATCATACCGAGAATTTCTAAGTGGTGGAGCAATCCCCACAACATTCTCGACAGAAAAGACAGTAATACTTCAAGGCAGAACACAACACTAGCTGGAAAGCAAGTTGTATTCATAATGTGGACAAGTTTGCGATGAAAGGAAGTCAAGGGTGTTGTCGATGGTAATAAAATTCATCGAGGGCAAGGAGGGCATTTCTCATCATGAACACAGTTGACATCTCGGAAGAAGTCAAAGTGTTGAAGGTGATCCAACACATTTGTCGGGAGGTTTCAAGAGGATGCAATCAAACAACAACGACAACAAGCAAGGGAATGATGAAGTGGCAAGTTATAGGATCAATATATAAGATGCAAGTTCGGAACCAAGGTTGCCTTTCAAGACAAGCAACATGATGTTGAAAGCTTGAGGTAAGTCGTGCTCACACACTAAAGAATGCATGCACTAGAGAAGGACGAGGTAGCACAGTTAAAGATAGCAAGACCAGGATGCAGCTGATAGTCTAGGAATGACCAGATTGAGTACATAATTTCCTAGTAAAAATTACTAGGGGTATTTGATTTGTAGTGTGGAATAATTTCACTAGTCAGTGTCCTCGGTTGACAACAACCTAGAACCTCGGAAAATTGGAATCGGTGAGAAATAATAGTTGATGAAGTACCCATAAGAAGTTATGCAGTTCCATGATATTTTCAAGATACCAGAGTGTAATACTCGATGGTAGATCAAAGTAAAGGTTGGACAGATGTATTGATCTGCAGAAGACAAGAAGTTTAACTTGTCTGAGAAATGGAATCAAGGAGAAAATGTGGTCGGGACCAGGATTGCAAAGGATCAATACATAGATACCAGATGATATCATATCAAGGAAATAGTTATTATTACAAGAAGCTTCTATGATAGGATCTACATCGTGTCCATGGGCATGAACACAAAGTTCAAGGTCGACTCCCACTTCTCCAATGCATAACCTTTCATTCACTCCTCATTTTTCGAAGAAGTTGTAATGTTTAAATTTTATCTAGCAAAACACCAGAATAGTATGACTCATGAAAACCTTCGAGTTCACACGCCTTAAGGAATGCATGGGTTCAATCCATCGGGCATCTTAGTAACATATATCACAAGTTTCAAAAGTAAATACACAAGCTCAAAAGCAGAGCATGGTTGGCCAAGCAGAGGATACAATTTACCAAAGGCAATATATACCCATGGAAAGGCTCATAAGGTTATTGAATATGAAGGACGATGTCGGATGAACTCCAACAATGGATCGGGCGATCCACAACGGAGCTGATGTGAGTATCGGTACTCATTCAGAGGAAGAAAGAATGCACGGGCATCAGATTATAGAACATCTGAATAATTCGATGCTTAGATAACAAAGGAATTATGATTTCCAAAACAAGGGATCAGAAGCAGACGCTCTGATCAAGGATGGATAAGTTGGATAGACCAGAGGCACAATTGACGACAAATAGTTTGGTCCAGAACCAACTCATGTTCAGAATGGCGTATGAGCCAGAAAGATAATTTAGAAGGGTCGATTGATGATTGTGCGCATTCGCACACATGTTGAATCGATAGGATCAAAATGACAGTGTCAAAAGATACTAGTGAATATTGCTAGTGATATGGGAGCATCCATAATGTAAGCATACAAATATTGGCAGAGCAATAGTTTGAAGAGGATGCTCAGAAGGTCGGATAGTATTTCAGAGTATCTTATGAAGCATACGAACAACTGGGGATGAACGGATACTCAATAAGTGCGAGGAATTTTCAATAGGGGTATTCATGTGGTAAAGAACTGCAACGCAGTAAGCTTAAAGGATTTTCGGAACAACGGAGAGAAATTTAAGGCATCTTGTAATAACAAGAGCAACTGAGGATGAAGGTATGAATGACAATTGTAGGTAGTTATCCATAAGGGTATATCGGTGGTAGGGGATTGTAAAGTCGATGGGCACAAGGGTCTCGGAAAAACCTCGAAGAGTATCTTCTGGTGCAGCAAGCGATCATTTGGAGGGAGGGGCTCTCCTGGAGAAAGTATTTTCGAGAACCTAAAGTTAGATTTTAGAAAAATCATTTAACCCGAATAGAAGAGAGATCAGAGACCCGGAGTAAAGATCGAGGAATAAAAGATCCTAATACCGCCCAAACAGCGACGTGGGCCCGTAAGGCACACATCCATGTCCGTAAAAGTTTTGTAGTGACTAGACTCGACTTCGACCAAGGAGTGTGGAAGGGGGATTCCTACAGGCAGTCGACTCTGATACCAACTTGTGACGCTCCCGATTCAATCATACACTAATCATGCACGCAAACGTGTACGATCAAGATCAGGGACTCACGGCAAGATATCACAACACAACTCTAAAACATAAATAAGTCATACAAGCATCATAATACAAGCCAGGGGCCTCGAGGGCTCGAATACAAGTGCTCGATCATAGAAGAGTCAGCGGAAGCAACAATATCTGAGTACAGACATAAGTAAACAAGTTGCCATAAGATGGCTAGCACAAACTGGGATACAGATCGAAAGAGGCGCAGGCCTCCTGCCTAGGATCCTCCTAAACTACTCCTGGTCATTGTCAGCGGCCTGCACGTAGTAGTAGGCACCTCCAGTGTAGTAGGAGTCATCGTCGACGGTGTCGTCTGGCTCCAGGGCTCCAGCATCTGGTTGCGACAACCAGGTAGAAGGGAAAGGGGGAAAAGAGGGGAAAAGCAACCGTGAGTACTCATCCAAAGTACTCGCAAGCAAGGAGCTACACTACATATGCATGGGTATATGTGTAAGGAGGCAATATCAGTGGACTGAACTGCAGAATGCCAGAATAAGAGGGGGATAGCTAATCCTATCGAAGACTACGCTTCTGGCAACCTCCGTCTTGCAGCATGTAGAGGAGAGTAGAGTGAAGTCTTCCAAGTAGCATCGCATAGCATAATCCTACCCGGCGATCCTCCCCTCATCGCCCTATGGAAAAGCGATCACCGGGTTGTCTGTGGAACTTGTCTGGGTGTGTTTTATTAAGTATCTAGTTCTAGTTGTCATAAGGTCAAGGTACAACTCCGGGTCGTCCTTTTACCGAGGGACACGGCTATTCGAATAGATAAACTTCCCTGCAGGGGTGCACCACATAACCCAACACGCTCGATCCCATTTGGCCGGACACACTTTCCTGGGTCATGCCTGGCCTCGGAAGATCAACACGTCGCAGCCCCACCTAGGCACAACAGAGAGGTCAGCACGCCGGTCTAAATCCTATGCGCGCGTGGGTCTGGGCCCATCGCCCATTGCACACCTGCACGTTGCGAGGGCGACCGGTGAGCAGACCTAGCAACCTCCATTACAAAGGAAGTTGCGTTAACGCAGTCCAACCCGGCGCGCGCCGCTCAGTCACTAACGTCACGAAGGCTTCGGCTGATACCACGACGTCGAGTGCCCATATCTTTCCCGCGTAGTTGGTTAGTGCGTATAGGCCAGTGGCCAGACTCAGATCAAATACCAAGATCTCGTTAAGCGTGTTATTATGAAGTAACCACGGACGCCGACCAGGGCCAGGCCCACCTCTCGCCTAGGTGGTCTCAACCTGCCCTGTCGCTCTGCCACAAAGTAACAGTCGAGGGCCGTCGGGAACCCAGGCCCACCTCTACCGGGATGGAGCCACCTGTCCTTCCAGCCCTCACATCGGAATCACTTGTGAGTACTCAACGAGCTGACCCAACTTTAGTCACCATCTGTATAGTATGTATATATGTATAGTATAAACCCGTGATCACCTCCCAAGTGACCACGGCCCGATAGTATAGCAAGGCAGACTGACAAGAATGTAGGGCCAATGATGATAAACTAGCATCCTATACTAAGCATTTATGATTACGGGTAAGGTATCAACGACTGTAGCAACAATGATAGGCTATGCAACAGAATAGGAGTAACCGAACAGTAGCATGCTACACTACTCTAATGCAAGTAGTATAGAGAAGAATAGGCGATATCTGGTGATCAAGGGGGGGCTTGCCTGGTTGCTCTGGCAAGAAGGAGGGGTCGTCAACTCCGTAGTCGAACTGGGCAGCAGCAGCGTTGGTCTCGTAGTCTACCGGAGAGAAGAGGGTTAAGAAACAGTAAATACAATGCAAACATAAGCATGACGATGCATGACATGACAATGAGCGGTGTTAGGTGTGCCCTAACGCGGTAGTAGGTGATACCGGCGAACGGGGGAAACATCCGGGAAAGTATCCCCGGTGTTTCGTGTTTTCGGATAGAGGAACTGGAGGGGGAAAGTTGCGAGTTCGATAGGTTAGGTATGTGTGGCGGACGAACGGGCTGCGTATTCGGATTCATCTCGTCGTTCTGAGCCACTTTCATATAGAAAACATTTTCATCCGAGTTACAGTTATTTTTCTATTAATTTTCAAAGTTTAAAGGATTTCCTGATTTATTATTAAATCGAAAAAGAACTGTAAAACTGCGTGTACCCAGTGGCTGTCTAGCCACAGAGGCTGACATGTGGGCCTGTTGACTGCTGAGCCATCAGTCAATGTTTGACTGGAAAGACTATGAACAGTGTCGCTGGCCCCACCTGTAAGTGACTAGGTGTATATTTTAAACTAAAACCTTTTTTCTTAATTTAATCCTAATGGCCTTGGGCCCACTGTCATTAACTATTGTGGAGTCAGCACTAAAAGGGGATTAGCCCCTTAGTCCACAAGGGGCCGGCCTCCATTACAGAAGGCCAAGCGGCCTCGCCAGGCACGCACGCACGCCTGCGTGCGCACCGGCGCTCGGCGGCCAGGAGCAGCAGGCCGGGACCTTGGGGAGGCGCGGAGGCGGGGCTCCCGTGGCGAGCAGCGCGTGGGGAAGCACCGGCAACCGTGGCGGTTGTAGCAGGCGTCGGAGGCAGGCGAAATCGGCAGCAGCGGGCAAGAGCGGGGGAGGGCGGGACCGACCGGAGGAGGGGCGCCAGTGAGCAGGAAGTAGCGGGGCGACAGAGAGCATGTGAAACCAAGGCGCGAGCGGCCCGCGGCGAGCGCACCGGCCGGCGGGGAGTGGCACTAGGCGGCTGGCTCGGTAATGGCGCTCTGATGGCCAAATTGTGTGCAGTTTGTTGCGTTCGAAGGTTGAGTCTCGCGCACATCCAACAGAGCATACGACAAAGGCGGAGGCGATCTAAATCGACGGCAGCAACGACTAGGGAGGCTGCCGGAGTTCGGGCAAGCTCGTGTGCAGCGCTACGAAGCACAGCAAGAGGGACTGCAGGCATAGGAGCTTCGCGACGATGCGCTGAGTACGTCAGTGTGTTCAGAGGCAAGCCGTTGTGGCTGTGGTCACGGCTATGCCAAGCCCGGCGGCGAGGAGCTCTCGGTCACGACGGGGCAACGAAAATGAGAGGGGAAGAGAGGGGGTTGACGCGGAGCTCACCTAGGGAGCACAAGGAGGCTCGGTGAGTAGCTTAGGAGCAACAGGGGGTAGCCGGATTTGGCGATGAACACCGATGACCGAAGGAAGTAGATGAAGTCGATCCCGGCGTTGTCGTCCCCTCCAGCTCGAACGGTGGTGCGTAGAGGACGTAGTCGAACACTGCGAAGCTCCTGGACTTGTTGCAGCGATGAGGGGAGTCCAGTGGCCGCGGGATAGACGAGGTGGCGGCGACCACGCGCTCGGACGATGAAGAAAAAGAAAGGGGCGAGCGAGAGGGATGAATGGTTGGCCTAGGGTTTGTCCGATGCGTCGGGGAGGGCTTTATACACTTCGGGGTGCCGGTGGATGATCGACATGGCGACAGACGAGGCCATGGCGGGCGTGGATGCATGCCACGCACAGGTACCGCCTCCTCTCTATACAGAGGAGGAGGAAAAGGCCATGGTGGGCTTGGGCCTGCACTATAGCATTGGGCTACAAGTGCACAGTGTAGCTTTTCGTTCTTTTTAATTCCCTTTTCATTTATTTCCTTTGCTGTTTTATTTTGGTTACACTTTAATTTTAGTTTAGTAAAATATGACTATAGCCCCTCAATAATGTTTCAGAACAATCCACTACTATAAAAAGTTTTACCCCCATATAAAATAGTTTCGTATTTTATAAAATACCAAAGGCATTTAAATAGTTGTTTTGCTACTGTTTAAATCATTTTAGTGCATTCAATATTTTTACAAAAATGTGGTTCCTCCAGCATTATGATCTATGATTTATTGGCTACATTTTGAACACTTTAGTTTTAAATATTTGAAAACTTTTATTGTCTGACTTGACTTTGAATTTGAATTCGGAACAAGATTTGAATCATCGTGAAACTAACAACAGTAATCCTGGTGACGTGGCATCATTAGTAGATGGTTACTGTAGCTTAACTATCCGGGCGTCACACTTGGGCATCCCCAAGCTTAGGACCTTGCCACTCCTTATTCCATAGTCCATCGAATCTTTACCCAAAACTTGAAAACTTCACAACACAAAACTCAACACAAAACTCGTAAGCTCTGTTAGTGTAAGAAAATAAATCACCACTTAGGTACTGTTATGAACTCATTCTAAATTCATATTTGTGTAATATCTACTGTATTCCAACTTCTCTATGGTTTATACCCTGAGATACTACTCATAGATTCATCAAAATAAGCAAACAACACATAGAAAACAGAATCTGTCAAAAACAGAACAGTCTGTAGTAATCTGTATCATTCGAATACTTCTGTAACTCCAAAAATTCTGAGATAAATTGGTGTACATGATTAATTTGTCTATTAATCATCTGCAAAAATAATAAACCTAAAATCATTCTCCAGTAAAAAATTACAGCTAATCTCATGAGTGCATAAGTTTCTGTTTTTTACAACAAGATCATATAGACTTCACCCAAGTCTTTCCAAAGGTTCTACTTGGCACAAACACTAATTAAAACTAAAACCACATCTAACCACAGGCTAGATGAATTATTTATTACTAAATAGGAGCAAAATCAAAGGACAAAAATAAAATTGGGTTGCCTCCCAACAAGCGCTATCGTTTAACTCCCCTAGCTAGGCATGCTGATTTCAATGATGCTCACATAAAAGATAAGAATTGAAACATAAAGAGAGCATCATAAAGCATATGACTAGCACATTTAAGTCTAACCCACTTCCTATGCATAGGGATTTTTAAGCAAACAACTTATGGGAACAATAATCAACTAGCATAGGAAGGCAAAACAAGCATAACTTCAAAACTTTAAGCACATAGAGAGGAAACTTGATATTATTGCAATATGTAGAAGCATGTGTTCCCCCCTCATAGTAATTTTCAGTAGCATCATGAATGAATTCAACAATATAACCAGCATCTAAAGCATTCTTTTCATGATCTACAAGCATGGAAATTTTATTACTCTCCACATAAGCAAATTTCTTTTCATTCAGAATAGTGGGAGTATCAAAAGAGACTCGAATACTATAAATTGTTTCCATATTAAAAGAGTAATGTTCAGAAAAGGGGTTATCATAATCATGACAAGTTTTATAAATATAATCATCACTACATTTTATAGCATAAGTTTCATCACAATAATCATCATAAGTAGCAACTTTGTTGTCATCATAATCAATTGAAACCTCTTCCAAAATAGTGGATTCATCACTAAATAAAGTCATGACCTCTCCAAATCCACTTTCATAAATATTATAAGATTCAGCACCCTCCAAAATAGTGGGATCATTACTTTCTAAAGTTGACACTCTTACAAACCCACTTTCATCAATATAATCATCATAAATAGGAGGCATGCTTTCATCATAATAAATATTCTCATCAAAACTTGTGGGACAAAAAATATCATATTCATCAAACATAGCATCCCCAAGCTTGTGGCTTTGCATATCATTAGCATCATGGGTATTCAAAGAATTCATACTAGTAACATTGCAATCATGCTCTTCATTCAAAGATTTAGTGCCAAACATTTTATAGACTTCTTCTTCTAGCACTTGAGCACAATTATCCTTACCATCATTCTTACGAAAGATATTAAAAAGATATAGCGTATGAGACAAACTCAATTCCATTTTTTTGTAGTTTTCTGTTATAGACTAAACTAGTGATAAAACAAGAAACAAAAAGATTCGGTTGCAAGATATAAAGATATACCTTCAAGCACTCACCTCCCCGACAACGGCGCCAGAAAAGAGCTTGATGTCTACTACACAACCTTCTTCTTGTAGACGTTGTTGGGCCTCCAAGTGCAGAGGTTTGTAGGACAGTAGCAAATTTCCCTCAAGTGGATGACCTAAGGTTTATCAATCCGTGGCAGGCATAGGATGAAGATGGTCTCTCTCAAACAACCCTGCAACCAAATAACAAAGAGTCTCTTGTGTCCCCAACACACCCAATACAATGGTAAATTGTATAGGTGCACTAGTTCGGCGAAGGGATGGTGATACAAGTGCAATATGGATGGTAGATAAAGGTATTTGTAATCTGAAATTATAAAAACAGCAAGGTAGCAAGCGATAAAAGTGAGCTTAACGGTATTGCAATGGTAGGAAACAAGGCCTAAGGTTCATACTTTCACTAGTGCAAGTTCTCTCAACAATAATAACATAATTGGATCATATAATTATCCTTCAACATGCAACAAAGAGTCACTCCAAAGTCACTAATAGTGGAGAACAAACGAAGAGATTATTGTAGGGTACGAAACCACCTCAAAGTTATCCTTTCGGATCGATCTATTCAAGAGTCCGTAGTAAAATAATACGAAGCTATTCTTTCCGTTTGATCTATCATAGAGTTCGTACTAGAATAACACCTTAAGACACAAATCAACCAAAACCCTAATGTCACCTCAAGTATCTGTGGGTATGATTATACGATATGCATCACACAATCTCAAATTCATCTATTCAACCAACATAATGTACTTCAAAGAGTGCCCCAAAGTTTCTACCGGAGAGTCAAGACAAAAACGTGTGCCAACCCCTATGCATAAGTTCATTGAACCCGCAAGTTGATCACCAAAACATACATCAAGTAGATCACGTGAATATCCCATTGTCACCACAGCTAAGCACGGCAAGACATACATCAAGTGTTCTCAAATCCTTAAAGACTCAATCCGACATGATAACTTCAAAGGGAAAACTCAATCCATTACAAGAGAGTAGAGGGGGAGAAACATCATAAGATCCAACTATAATAGCAAAGCTCGCGATACATCAAGATCGTATCACCTCAAGAACACGATAGAGAGATATCAAACACATAGCTACTGGTACATACCCTCAGCCCCAAGGGTGAACTACTCCCTCCTCATCATGGAGAGCACCGGGATGATGAAGATGGCCACCGGTGAGGGCCCCCCTCCGGCAGGGTGCCGGAATAGGGTCCCGATTGGTTTTTGGTGGCTACAGAGGCTTGCGGCGGCAGAACTCCCGATATATTGTGCTCCTGGATGTTTTTAGGGCATATGGACATATATAGGCGAAAGAAGTCGGTCAAGGGATTCACGAGGGGCCCACAAGGGTGGGAGGCACGCCCAGGGGGCGCCTCCCTGCCCCGTGGCCACCTTGAAGCTTCCCTGACTTCAACTCCAAGTCTCCTGGATTGCTTCCATTCCAAAATTACTCTCTCGAAGGTTTCATTCCGTTTGGATTCCGTTTGATATTCCTTTTCTGCGAAACACTGAAATAGGCAAAAACAGCAACTTGGACCGGGCCTCCGGTTAATAGGTTAGTCCCAAAAATAATATAAAAGTGTATAATAAAGCCCATTAAACATCCAAAATAGATAATCTAATATCATAAATACTTCATAAATTATAGATACGTTGGAGACGTATCAGTGTGCCAGTAGCCCCCAGGACTTAAAGCAGTAGAGACTAACCGATTTGACGATCGTTATAACCACAGTTTCTCAAAGAGAAGAACAACACATTGTCCTGGGAGCTCAAAACAAACCGGATACAGCTAAATGCTGCTATCGCAGAGCTTGATGAAATGAAGAGCGCTCCAATGACCAGGGGCGAAAAGAAAAACTGGAGGACGAAGTAATAAGCAAGCCGAAGAGATAAGGAGCTTAAAGGCTCAACTCTCGGATGCGCAGAAGGAGAACCAAAAGTTGAAGGGAGACATATTCAGTATGACTCTTGAACCATCCGGAGGACATATATAATCCTATAATACAGAATGTTATAATGCTATTCTTGTAGGTATGTTAACTGGTTGTCACGAAGAAGAAGTGTCCGGGTCCCAAGGCGACATTCTAAAAGAGTTGTCGAAATTGCACGAGCGGGCCAGGAAAGCCATGAAGAGTATGGTGAAAGCCCTATGGCAATCCGATGCCCCTCCCGAAAGTATGGAGGGGTTGGCGGACCTGTTCAAGGGTGCTCGGCATTGTTTCGAGTTATGGAAGACGTCCGCATGCCGGGAAGGTGTGTGGGAGGCATGGGCAATGGTGAAGACGTGCTACACCAGACTCGATCCGAATCATATGGCCTGAGTTGGACCTCAGGGACTGGATGGAAAATAAATTCTTGTAAACTTGGTATATGACCAAATGATGATAGCGGCGAATATTCGCAAGAAGACTGTAAGCTAGATAGTCTTATAGATGGTGTGGAAAAAGAGTAGGCATTCGATTCTATGTAATAATTTTACTTTATCATTGAACTTTATCTCTGGTCAAATTTGTAAAAATTTGTCATCGCAGGCCTTCGGCTTTAACCACCGAACCAAGAAGTTGGAGTGTTTCGGATACTATGTTGAATAAGAAACATTTAGTATGTCTGGAAACTAGGCAATCTGGTCGTATTGCTCGAACAAACAAAATGTGTTCGGGGAGTTATGTTATATTACTGCTTAACCTAAGAAACATCTTCCAAGGAAAATAATTTTGTTAGGGGTTCCTTTCCTTTGGTCGACATGCTGAATTATGCATGCCTAGGCTTGTATCCGAATGACGGGCAGCCTATTCCTTATTTGTTGCAAATGCAAAACAGTCTATCGTTGTTTGCCGACCAATTATTCCCTTAAGAACGCTAGCTTTCGATTTCACCCTTCTGAGGTACAGATCTGGATAACCCGGTTATAACAATCGCAGAGGTACTCCCTTTACACCCTAGACGAACAATTGAGAACGTAGGGTATAAGCACAGGAGTGAGGCAACCCGGGTTGGCAAAGAATTAAGTCATAGAGGTGCATATAATGACAAAAGATGTATAAAACAATTGACATAGACAATGTAAGCTATAAGCTTTTAATAATAAGCTTCGTTAGAGAAGCCCCCAGGTATAGTGGGGTGTATACATTTAAAGATGTGTACCCCTAATAGCGCGGTAGATCCAAACATACCCTGGGATATAAAAAGGAAAAACAAAAAAAGGAGAGGAGAAGGGAAAAACCTAGTCAAAGTAAAACATAAAGAGGTAGAACTATGCGTAGAATCTTCGGAGCTGCGTGGCGTTCCATGGGTTCGGCTCAAGGCGATTATCCGCTGCATTGCGAAGGTGATAGGCTCCTCCTATAAGGACTTCATCTATGATGATGGGCCCCTCCCATTTTGGTTTGAGCTTGTCCTTTTCCTTTTCCAGGAGGCGTAAAACAAGTTCTCCGACATAGTATGTCTTAGCCCGCACTTCTCTACTTTGGTATCGTCTGGCCTGTTGTTTATAAAATGCGGAACGAGCCTTTGCAACGTCGCGCTCCTCTTCGTTTCCATCTAGGTCATCCTGCCAAACTAGTTCGACTTCTCGCTCTTCGTACATGCGCACTCGAGGTGAGTCATGAATAATGTCGCAGGGCAATACAACTTCTGCTCCATACACCATAAAGAAGGGTGTGTATCCGGTCGTTTGATTGGCGTGGTCTGTGATGTCTACTACGCAACTTTATTCTTGTAGACACGTGTTGGGCCTCCAAGCGCAGAGTTTTGTAGGACAGTAGCAATTTTCCCTCAAGTGGATGACCTAAGGTTTATCAATCTGTGAGAGGTGTAGGATGAAGATGGTCTCTCTCAAACGACCCTGCAACCAAATACAAGAAATCTCTTGTGTCCCCAACACACCCAATACAATGGAAAATTGTATAGGTGCACTAGTTCCGCGAAGAGATGGTGATAAAAGTGTAATATGGATCGTAGAAATATTTTTTTATAATCTGAATAAATAAAAATAGCAAGGTAGAAAATAGTAAACGAGCACAAATATAGTGTTGCAATGCTTAAAAATGAGGCCTAGGGTCCGTACTTTTGCTAGTGCAACCTCTCAACAATGCTAACGTAGTTGGATCATATGATTATCCCTCAAAGTGCAATAAAGAATCACTCCTGAGTTCCTATTAGCGGAGAACAAAAGATAGGAATTGTTTGTAGGTCACGAAACCACCTCAAAGCTATTCTTTCCATTCGATCTATTCAAGAGTTCGTACTAAAATAATACAAAGCTATTTTTTCCGTTCGATCTATCCTAGAGTTCGTACTAGAATAACACCAAAGCAAATTCATATTCATAATACTCAATCCACACAAAGAACTATAAAGAGACCCCAAAGTTTCCGTCGGAGAAAAACATGCATCAACCCCTATGCATAGATTACCCCAATATCACCGTGGGAATCCACGAGTTGAATGCCATAACACATATCAAGTGAATCAATAAGATACCTCATTGTCACCTCTAGTATTCATATTGCAAGACATATAGCATGTGTTCTCATCTCTGAATATTCAATCCGACAAGACAAAACTTTGAAGGGTAAAGATTCAATTCATCATAACAAGAGTATAGAGGGGAGAAACATCATATGATCCGACTATATTAACAAAGGCCATGATATAGATCACGAGAGAGAGAAAGATCAAACAAATAGCTACTGGTACAAACCCTTAGCCCCGAGGGTGGACTACTCCCTCCTCATCGTGGTGGCCGCCGGGATGATGAATATGGCCACCGGAGATGATTCCCCTCTCCGGCAAGGTGCCAGAACGGGGTCTAGATTCGATCTCGTGGATACAGAAACCTTCCGGCGGCGGAACTTCTGATCTAGAGCTACCCCCGAAAGGTTTCGAAATATTTGGAAATTAATAGTGCAAAGAGGGGGTGCAGGAGGCCACCGAGGTGGGCACAACCCACCTACCGAGGTGCAGCTCAGGCCCATTGGGTTCCTTTTGGTCCATAAAAAATCTCCAAAAAGTTACGCAGTGTCTTTACTCTATTTGATATTGATTTCCTGCGATGTAAAAAAACAAGAAAAAAACAGCAACTGGCACTGGGAACTGGTGAGGGAGTCCTGGATTAAGGGGTCCTCGGATAGCCGGACTATATACATCAGCCGAACTGTTGGGCTATGAAGATACAAGATAGAAGACTTCGTCCCATGTCAGGATGGGACTCTCCTTTGCGTGGAAGGCAAGCTTGGTGATTCGGATATGTAGATTCCCTTCTCTGTAACTGACCTTGTGTAACCCTAGCCCCCTCCGGTGTCTATATAAACTGGAGGGTTTAGTCCGTAGGACAACAACAATCATAATCACAGGCTAGCTTCTAGGGTTTAGCTATTACGATCTCGTGGTAGATCAACTCTTGTAATACTCATATCATCAAGAGCAATCAAGCAGGAAGTAGGGTATTACCTCCATAGAGAGGGCCCAAACCTGGGTAAACATCGTGTCCCCCGCCTCCTATTACCATTAGCCTCTGATGCACAGTTCGGGACCCCTTACCTGAGATCCGCCGGTTTTGACACCGACATTGGTGCTTTCATTGAGAGTTCCATTGTTTCGTCAAAGATAGGGTTGATGGCTCGCCTTGTTATCAAGGACAACATCACCTCTGGGGGAGCCCTAGCCTCAGGCCAAACCCTCCGACTGGGCGGCTTCATCATGACCGCCCGTTCGGCTGTCGGGCCGACGATGACTTCTCGGGTCATCGAAAATCGTCTCCATGTCAGCTCGGAATACACCGAGCAGAGGGATCCGATGGAGTTATCGTCTTTAAATGAGTGATACATCTCCAACGTATCTACAATTTATGAAGTATTCATGCTATTATATTATCCATCTTAGATGTTTTATATGCATTTATATGCTATTTTATATGATTTTGGGAACTAACCTATTAACCTAGAGCCCAGTGCCAGTTTCTGTTTTTCCTTGTTTGTGAGTTTTACAGAAAAGGAATACCAAACGAAGTCCAATTGACGTGCCAATTTTTGATGATTCTTTATGGACAAAAAGAAGCCCCCGAAGTAAAAGAGTTGGGCCAGAAGAGTCCCGAGCTATCCACGAGGGTGGGGGGCGCGCCCTACCCCCTGGGCGTGGGCCCCGATCTCATGGACGACTCGGAGACCCCCCTTGACGTGAGACCTACGCCAAAAATTCCTATAAATACAGAAACCTCCAGAAAATAACCTAGATCGGGAGTTCCACCGCCGCAAGCCTCTGTAGCCACCAAAAACCAATAGGGACCCTGTTCCGGCACCCTGCCGGACGGGGGATCCCTCACCGGTGGCCATATTCATCATCCCGACGCTCTCCATGACGAGGAGGGAGTAGTTCACCCTCGGGGCTGAGGGTATGTACCAATAGCTATGCGTTTGATCTCTCTCTCTCTCTCTCATGTTCTTGATTTGGCGCGATCTTGATGTATCGTGAGCTTTGCTATTATATTTGGATCTTATGATGTTTCTCCCCCTCTACTCTCTTGTAATGGATTGAGTTTTCCCTTTGAAGTTATCTTATCGGATTGAGTCATTAAGGATTTGAGAACACTTGATGTATGTCTTGCACGTGCTTATCTGTGGTGACAATGGGATATTCACGTGATCTACTTGACGTACGTTTTGGTGATCAACTTGCGGGTTCAGTGACCTTGTGAACTTATGCATAGGGGTTGGCACACGTTTTCGTCTTTACTCTTGGTAGAAACTTTGGGGCACTCTTTGAAGTACTTTGTGTTGGTTGAATAGATGAATCTGAGATTGTGTGATGCATATCGTATAATCATGCCCACGGATACTTGAGGTGACATTGGAGTATCTAGGTGACATTAGGGTTTTGGTTGATTTGTGTCTTAAGGTGTTATTCTAGTATGAACTATATGATAGAGCGAACAGAAAGAATAGCTTCGTGTTATTTTACTACAGACTCTTGAATAGATCGATCAGAGAGGATAACTTTGAGGTGGTTTCGTACCCTACAATAATCTCTTCGTTTGTTCTCCGCTGTTAGTGACTTTGGAGTGACTCTTTGTTGCATGTTGAGGGATTGTTATATGATCCAATTATGTTATTATTGTTGAGAGAACTTGCACTAGTGAAAGTATGAACCCTAGGCCTTGTTTCCTAGCATTGCAATACCGTTTGTGCTCACTTTTATCATTAGTTACCTTGCTGTTTTTATAATTTCAGATTACAAAAACCTATATCTACCAGCCATATTGCACTTGTATCACCATCTCTTCGCAGAACTAGTGCACCTATAGAATTTACCATTGTATTGGGTGTGTTGGGGATACAAGAGACTCTTTGTTATTTGGTTGCAGGGTTGTTTGAGAGAGACCATCTTCATGCTACGCCTCCCACAGATTGATAAACCTTAGATCATCCACTTGAGGGAAATTTGCTAGTGTCCTACAATCCTCTGCACTTGGAGGCCCAACAACGTCTACAAGAAGAAGATTGCGTAGTAGACATGAAGCTCTTTTCTGGCGCCGTTGCCAGGGAGGTGAGTGCTTGAAGGTATATCTTTAGATCTTGCAATCAAATCTTTTAGTTTCTTGTTTTATCACTAGTTTAATCTATAAAAGAAAACTACAAAAAAATGGAATTGAGGGTGCCTCATATGCTTCATCTTTTTAATGTCTTCCGTGAAAATAAGGATTCTGATAATTGTGCTCAATTGCTAGAGGAAGAATGCATTAAAATGTTTGACACTAAATCTCTGAATGATGAGCATGTTTGCAATGTTGTTAGTATGAATTCTTTGAATATCCATGATGCTAATGATATGCAAAGCCACAAGCTTGGGGATGCTATGTTTAATGAAGATGATATTTTTTGTCCCTCAAGTTTTGATGAGCAAATTTATTATGATGAAAGCATGCCTCCTATTTATGATGATTATATTGATTAAAGTGGGTTTGTAAGAGTGTCAACTTTAGGAAGTAATGATCCCACTATTTTGGAGGATGAATCTTATTGTGATAATTATGAAAGTGGATTTGGAGAGGTCATGACTTTATTTAGTGATGAATCCACTATTTCAGAAGAGGTTCCAATTGATTACAAGAATAAAGTTCCTATCTATGATGATTATTGTGATGACATGTATGCTATAAAGAATAATGATAACCTTGAAACTTGTCATCTTGATTTTAATTTTCAATTGGATTATGCCTCACATGATAGTTATTTTGTTGAGTTCACTCACACTACTATTCATGAGAAGAATTTTGCTTATGTGGAGAGTAATAAAATTTATATGCTTGTGGCTCATGAAAAAAATGATTTATGTGATGGTCTACTGAAAATTATTATGAGGGAGGAATATATGCTTGTAGGAATTGCAATAATATCAAGTTTCCTCTCTATGTGTTTAAAATCTTGAAGCTATGCTTGTTTTGCTTTCCTATGCTAGTTGATTCTTGTTCCCACAAGTTGTTTGATCATAAAATCCCTATGCATAGGAAGTGGGTTAGACTTAAATGTGTTAGTAATATGCTTCATGATGCTTTCTTTATGTTTCAATTCTTATCTTTTATGTCAGCATCATTGAAATCATCATGCCTAGCTAGAAAGGTATTAAAGAAAAGTGCTTGTTGGGAGACAACCCAATATTTACCCCTACTGTTTTTGTGTGTTCACATGATTCTGCTACTGTAGTAATCATGTTTTATAGCTTTTGTTTTAATACAGTGGCAAGTAAGACCTTTAGGATAGCTTACGGTGATAGTTGTGTTGATACTGCTGACAATCAGAAACTTTTGCGCCCAGTAAATTAGTTTTGATAGTTCACCGAAACGTGCTTTTGATCTGATTATTTTTGCTCTGGATTGGTACACAAATTTCTTAGATTTTCCTAATTTGGTAGGATTTTTAAAGTTACATAAGTATTGGAGAGTTACAGATTACTACAGACTGTTCTGTTTTTGATAGATTCTGTTTTCTATGTGTTGTTTGCTTATTTTGATGAATCTATGAGTAGTATCGGAGGGTATGAACCATAGAGAAGTTGGAATACAGTAGATATTACACCAATATGAATTTAGAATGAGTTCACGGCAGTACCTAAGTGGTGGTTTTATTTTCTTATACTAACGAAGCTTATGAGATTTTCTGTTGAGTTTTGTGTTGTGAAGTTTTCAAGTTTTGGGTGAAGTTTTGATGGACTACGGAATAAGGAGTGGCAAGAGCCTAAGCTTGGGGATGCCCCGGAAGGCATCCCCTCTTTCGTCTTCGTTCGTCGGTAACTTTACTTGGAGCTATATTTTTATTCACCGCATGATATGAGTTTTGCTTGGAGCGTCATTTTATTTTGTTAGTATTTGCTTGCTATTATTTATAATAATATTTGCATCTCTATTTTCAATAAAAATTTCAATGATAGCCTTTACCATGCTTATTTTGCAAGTATACATGTGTTTGTTTCAAAACAGAAAGTTTATCGATGTTGCAAAAATTCCCTAGTAAAGTCAGAATATGATAAATTGTTGAATTTTTTTTTGCAAAATAAGCTCTGATAAATTTTATACAGTGTAGTATTTTTCGCATAATTTTTGGAGTTAGGTAAGTATGATGAATCTTGCATTCTTTACAGACTATACTGTTTTGGCAGATTGCTGTTATGTTTGCATTGTTTGCATATGTTTGCTTGTTTAATGATTCTATTTGAGGATAGGAGTATTAAATATGTAGAGACATTTAGTATGCAATGTTGAATAATAATTTTAGCGTTTTTTAATAGTAGAGAATGATAAGGTTTTTTGCATTGGTTTATACTAACTTATCTCACGAGTTCTTGTTGAGTTTTGTGTGGATGAAGTTTTTGATATTTAGAAAAACTGTGATATGAGAGGAATCAAGGAGACACAAAAGCTCAAGCTTGGGGATACCCAAGGCACCCCAAGATAATATTCTAAGAAGTCTCAAGCACCTAAGCTTGGCACCTTTCTTCTTCAACAATTATCGGTTAGTGTCAGTTGAGCCTAAGTTTTTGCTTCTTCACATGATGAGTGCTATCCTTGAAATGTCATTTTATTTTATTTTGCTTGCTATTTGAATAATATCCCAATATCTGAAATTCTTAAATGAGAGAGAGTCTTCACATAGCTACATAATTATTTAACTACTCATTGATCTTCACTTATATCTTTTTGGAAGTAGTTTGTCATTTACTCGTGTGCTTCACTTATATCTTATGAGTAAATGGTTGAATGATTTGAATATCATAAATCTGAAATTATATATGTTTCATATGCTTATCCCATGGGGAGTAATGACTTCACATATAAGAAGTAGAGGTGGTAGATTTATTGAAGGTTAGCAAACATTGTATTGGTCACTTGAACAATTCATGAAAGAATATTGAAGGAAGAGAGATTTCACATATAAATATACTATCTTGGACATCTTTTGTAATTGTGAGCACTCATTAAAATATGACATGCTAAAAGTTTGATGTTGGACAAGGAAGACAACTTAATGGGTTATGTTTTCCTATATCTGAAACGTTATATTGTCTTGGATCATCCAACATATTGAGCTTGCCTTTCCCTCTCATGCTAGCCAAACTCTTTGCACCAAGTAGAAATACTACTTATGCTTCCAAATATCCATTAAAATGAGTTTTGCCATGAGAGTTCACCATACCTACATATGGATTGAGTAAGATCCTTCAAGTAAGTTGTCATCAGTGCATGCAATAAATATTGCTCTCTAAATATGTACGATCTATTAGTGCAAAGAAAATAAGCTTTATACAAACTTGTGATGGGGAAGAAATAAAAGCAATAGACTGCATAATAAAGGTCTTTATCACAAGCGGCAATATAAAGTGACGTTCTTTTGCATTAAGATTTTTGTGCATCCAACCATAAAATCGCATGACAACTTGTGCTTCCCTCTGCGAAAGGCCTATCTTTTACTTCTATCTTCTACCCTTATACAAGAGTCATGCTGATCACCACCTTTCCTTTTTACACTTTTTCCTTTGGCAAGAACATTGTGTTGGAGCGATCCGGATATATATATATCGACTTGGATGTAGGTTTTCTTAAATTATTATTGTTGACATTACCCTTGAGGTAAAAGGTTGGGAGGCGAAACTATAAGCCCCTATCTTTCTCTATGTTCGATTAAAACTTTGCACTCATAAATATCACGTGAGTGTTAGCAACTGTGAAAGATTAAATGATAGTTGAGTATGTGGAGTTTGCTAAATCAAAGCTCTGACATAGACCCTTCCTAAAAATAAGATGAATTGCAATTGTTTGATGACTGAGAATTAGTTTGTTACTTTCAAGAAAGTTTATGATCTATACTTTAACATGTGAATAGCTTGTTACTTGATCATGAAAAGTTTTATGAGATGAGCTACTGTTATGACATATAATGATGCTAGAAAAGGTGACTAAAATTATCATTGATCAAACTTGTGCACCTGCTAGCTTTCACACTTCATAAATTATTTCTTTTTTCATTTACCTACTCGAGGACGAGCAAGAATTAAGCTTGGGGATGCTGATACGTCTCCAACATATCTATAATTATGAAGTATTCATGCTATTATATTATCCATCTTAGATGTTTTATATGCATTTATATGTTGTTTTATACGATTTTTGGAACTAACCTATTAACCTAGAGCCCAGTGCCAATTTCTATTTTTCCTTGTTTTTGAGTTTTACAGAAAAGGAATACCAAACAGAGTCTAATTGACGTGCCAATTTTTGATGATTGTTTATGGACCAAAAGAAGCCCCCGAAGTAAAAGAGTTGGGTCAGAAGAGTGCCGAGCTGTCCACAAGGGTGGGGGGCGCGCCCTACCCCCCCTGGGTGTGGGCCCCTATCTCATGGATGACTCGGAGACCCCCCTGACGTGAGACCTACGCCAAAAATTCCTATAAATACATAAACCTCCCAAAAATAACCTAAATCGGGAGTTCCGCTGCCGCAAGCCTCTATAGCCACCAAAAACCAATCGGGACCCTGTTCCGGCACCCTGCTGGAGGGGGGATCCCTCACCGGTGGCCATCTTCATCATCCCAGTGCTCTCCATGATGAGGAGGGAGTAGTTCACCCTCGGGGGGTGAGGGTATGTACCAGTAGCTATGTGTTTGTCTCTCTCTCTCTCTCGTTCTTGATTTGGCACGATCTTGATGTATCGCGAGCTTTGCTATTATATTTGGATCTTATGATGTTTCTCCCCCTCTACTCTCTTGTAATGGATTGAGTTTTCCCTTTGAAGTTATCTTATCGGATTGAGTCTTTAAGGATTTGAGAACACTTGATGTATGTCTTGCATGTGCTTATCTGTGGTGACAATGGGATATTCACGTGATCTACTTGATGTACATTTTGGTGATCAATTTGCGGGTTCAGTGACCTTGTGAACTTATGCATAGGGGTTGGCACACGTTTTCGTCTTTACTCTTCGGTAGGAACTTTGGGGCACTCTTTGAAGTACTTTGTGTTGGTTGAATAGATGAATCTGAGATTGTGTGATGCATATCGTATAACCATGCCCACGGATACTTGAGGTGGCATTGGAGTATCTAGGTGACATTTGTTGGGTAACGTAGTAATTTCAAAAAAAATTCCTACGCACACGCAAGATCATGGTGATGCATAGCAACGAGAGGGGAGAGTGTGTCCACGTACCCTCGTAGACCGAAAGCGGAAGCGTTATGACAACGCGGTTGATGTAGTCGTACGTCTTCACGATCCGACCGATCCAAGCACCGAACGTACGGCATCTCCGAGTTCAACACACATTCAGCTCGACGACGATCCCCGGACTCGGTCCAGCAGGGTGTCGGGGATGAGTTCCGTCAGCATGACGGCGTGGTGACGATGATGATGTTCTACTGACGCAGGGCTTCGCCTAAGCACCGCAACGATATGACTGAGGTGGAATATGGTGGAGGGGGGCACCGCACACGGCTAAGGAACGATCACGAAGATCAACTTGTGTGTCTAGAGGTGCCCCCTGCCCTCGTATATAAAGGAAGGAGGGGGAGGTGCGGCTGGCCCCCTTGGGGTGCGCCTGGAGGGGTCCTACTCCCACCGGGAGTAGGACTCCCCCCTCTTGCCTTGTTGGAGAAGGAAGGGGGAAGGGGGAAAGAGGAAAGGGCCCCCCTTCCTTGTCCTATTCGGACTAGGGGGGGAGGGGGGCGCGGCCTGCCCTGGCCGGCCCTCCTCTTCTCCCTTATGGCCCATGTAGGCCCATTAACCCCCGCGGAGGTTCTGGTAACCCCCCGTTACTCCGGTAAAATCCCGATTTCACCCGGAACGATTTCGATATCCAAATATAGGCTTCCAATATATCAATCTTTATGTCTCGACCATTTCGAGACTCCTCGTCATGTCCGTGATCACATCCGGGACTCCGAACAACCTTCGGTACATCAAAACTTATAAACTCATAATAAAACTGTCATCGTAACGTTAAGCGTGCGGACCCTACGGGTTCGAGAACTATGTAGACATGACCTAGATCTGTTTCCGGTCAATAACCAATAGCGGAACCTGGATGCTCATATTGGCTCCTACATATTCTACGAAGATCTTTATTGGTCAAACCGCATAACAACATATGTTGTTCCATTTGTCACCGGTATGCTACTTGTCCGAGATTTGATCGTCGGTATCCAATACCTAGTTCAATCTCGTTACCGGCAAGTCTCTTTACTCATTACGTAATGCATCATTCCGCAACCAACTCATTGGTCACATTGCTTGCAAGGCTTATAGTGATGTGCATTACCGAGAGGGCCCAGAGATACCTCTCCGACAATTTGAGTGACAAAACCTAATCTCGAAATACACCAACTCAACATCTACCTTTGGAGACACCTGTAGAGCTCCTTTATAATCACCCAGTTAAGTTGTGATGTTTGGTAGCACACAAAGTGTTCCTCCGATAAACGGGAGTTGCATAATCTCATAGTTGTAGGAACTTTGTATAAGTTATGAAGAAAGCAATAGCAACATACTAAACGATCAAGTGCTAGGCTAACGGAATGGGTCAAGTCAATCACATCATTCTCCTAATGATGTGATATCTTTAATCAAATGACAACACATGTCTATGGTTAGGAAACATAACCATCTTTGATTAATGAGCTAGTCAAGTAGAGGCATACTAGTGACATTAAGTTTGTCTATGTATTCACACATGTATTATGTTTCCGGTTAATATAATTCTAGCATGAATAATAAATATTTATCATGATATGAGGAATAAATAATAACTTTATTATTGCCTCTAGGGCATATTTCCTTCAACATTAGGGTTTTGGTTAATTTGTGTCTTAGGGTGTTATTCTAGTACGAACTCTATGATAGATCAAACGGAAAGAATAGCTTCGTGTTATTTTACTACGGACTCTTGAATAGATCGATCAAAAAGGATAACTTTGAGGTGGTTTCGTACCCTACAATAATCTCTTCGTTTGTTCTCCGCTATTAGTGACTTTGGAGTGACTCTTTGTTGCATGTTGAGGGATTGTTATATGATCCAATTACGTTATTATTGTTGAGAGAACTTGCACTAGTGAAAGTATGAACCCTAGTCCTTGTTTCCTAGCATTGCAATACCGTTTGTGCTCACTTTTACCATTAGTTACCTTGCTGCTTTTATAATTTCAGATTACAAAACCTATATCTACCATCCATATTGCACTTGTATCACCATCTCTTCGCAGAACTAGTGCACCTATACAATTACCATTGTATTGGGTGTGTTGGGGACACAAGAGACTCTTTGTTATTTGGTTGCAAGGTTGTTTGAGAGAGACCATCTTCATGCTACGCCTCCCATGGATTGATAAACCTTAGGCCATCCACTTGAGGGAAATCTGCTAGTGTCCTACAAACCTCTGCACTTGGAGGCCCAGCAACGTCTACAAGAAGAAGGTTGCATAGTAGACATCAACGAGCTCCTGGATTGCATCGCCGCCCTGGGAGTCGCTACGGACTACGATCGGATTGGGCTTAAACCCGATCAGAGAGAGATTGAATCTCCACCGATCACCCATCAGATAGCGGTGGTGGAGGAGCAATGCAACATCTCCTCCCCTACATTAAGGACGAAATATGTCCGGATCTCCGAGCTCACCGAGCCGGATACCTGCCCGCGGGAAGACATGCCCCATACTCCAAACTAGAGTCAGACCGTGGGCCGAAAAATTGGACAATATCCCAGAGCCCGAACTATTAAGCTCGGAAATTCCTCAAACTCCGGATCCCATATTGGGCCAGGGTTCGGACTTAAATCCGCCCACCCACCCAGATACAAGCGAACTTTCCCACATTAGACAGCAGTTCCTAGAGACGGTCCATCACTTTTGGGCCAAATTCCTCCTTGTCAAGAACAAGGTCAAGGACTGCCGCGATGAAGACGCAATCTCATTATTTTGCAAGAATTGCACGGACGATGGAATCCTCAATGACATAAAACTCCGTCACGTATCACACTTCATTGACTTGGCAACCATAGTACAAAAGTACTGCATGATGAAAGCACCTGGAAAACTCAGGCAGCCTCTTGGGAACCATCGGTTTCCACTAAACCCCTCGTCCGGACAAAAAGGGTGTACCCTTGTAGGTCGCCCGATCCAGTAACGAAAAAATTGAAACCCATTACGGGACGCGGAACCGTTTTGGAGGGATGGCTCGATAGGCCATGCAAAATACACACCACACCGGATACCGTACCAACCCACGACCTTAGAGCATGTTGGATACTTCGGCAGGTGGCCAAGAGCGGCAAGGATCTCCTCACCAAAAATACCACAGAGCAACATCCCGTAGAAAACAACAACCCTACAGTGTTGACAGTCTTCGAGACTTTCGCCTCAAACAATAGGCGCAAAAGGGCACTCCGCGACCTCGCTGAAGTCTGCCAAATTGCAGCAATAAACCCCTGGAACGACACGGCCATAACTTTCAATGCCAGTGACGAGCCACAATTTAGAACAGTCCGGGCACCAGCCGCATTAGTCCTCAGTCCAATTGTGGACAGCTTTCGGCTTACCAAAGTACTCATGGATGGCGGCAATGGACTAAACCTCATTTACGAGGAGACTCTCAACAAAATGGAAATAGACAAGAGCCGCATTGAGCAAAGCAGTACGACCTTCCGAGGAATTATTCCCAGTCGGGAGGCGCGATGTGCGGGAAAAATCACACTTGATGTGGTATTCGGCACGCCGGAGAATTATCGGTCCGAAGAGATAACCTTTTAAGTGGCCCCTTTTAATAGTGGATATCACGCCCTGTTAGGGCGAGATGCATTTGCAAGTGGCCCCTTTTAATAGTGGATATCACGCCCTGTTAGGGTGAGATGCATTTGCAAGCTTCCAGGCTATACCCCATTACAGGTACATGAAGCTCAAGATGCCCGGGCCCAGTGGAATCATCACTCTCGCCAGTGATCCGGACATAGCACTCCGCGCCGAAAACAAAACCGTTGCCTTGGCCCTCGAGGCACTGTCTGAAGCCCTCGCGGCCGAAGAATTAACTACATTACGCTCCATAGTGGATAGGGATGACATGATACTCGATAAGCGATCCAAATCCACCTCCTTTAAACCAGCAGACGGAATAGTCAAATTCCAAGTCCATCCAACAGACTCCACAAAGACAACATCCATCGGGGCACAGCTGGACGCCGCAATCGATGCCGCACTGCGGATGTTCCTACGCGAAAACTGGGACATCTTCGCCTGGAACCCTTTAGATATGCCAGGGATCCCACGCAGGCTGGCCAAACACAGCCTAAACATACTGAAGGGATACAAGCCGGTCAAGCAAACACTACGACGCTTTCCAGAACCCAAATGACAAGCTATGGGAGAGGAGCTAGCCAAGTTACTCAAAGCCAGATTCATCAGAGAAATAAAACATCCGGACTGGCTAGCCAACCTGGTGATAGTACCAAAGAAGGATAAATCCTGGCGCCTGTGCGTCGATTTCAAAGACCTCAACAAGGCTTGCCCTAAGGATCCCTTCCCCCTTCCCTGCATCGATCAAATTATCGACGCCACCGCAGGACAAGGTTCATTGTGTTTCCTCGACGCATACTCCAGATACCATCAAATCAAGATGAAGGAGTCCTATAAAGCCGCAACGACATTTATCACCCCATGCGAGCCTTTCTGCTTCAACACTATGCCTTTCGGGCTCAAAAACACTGGTGCCACCTATCAGTGCATGATTCAAACATGCCTGGAGACACAAATCGGCAAAACGGTTGAAGCATATGTGGACGACATGGTCATCAAGACTAGACACATCGAGTCATTAATAGACAATCTGCGTGTTAGATTTGACAACCTCCGCACATATGACATCAAGCTCAATCCGGAAAAGTGTGTTTTTGGTGTTCCCGCTGAAAAACTGCTGGGATCCATCGTTTCCCATAGAGGAATCGAGGCAAACCCAGCCAAAATCCGGGCTTTGTCACAATTGGCTATACAAGCGGACCTTAAACAGGTCCAAAAACTGGCCGGATGCGTGGCAGCTTTAAACCGCTTTATCTCCAGATTAGGAGAAAAAGCATTGCCACTCTACCGCCTTCTCTAACGTAACAAACACTTTGAGTGGACGGACGCTGCAATAGCTGGATTGGAGGAAATTAAGGCTCTTTTAGCGAGCAACCCAATCCTAGCTGCACCAAACGTCAGCGAACCCATGTTATTATACATATCGGCAACGCACCAGGTCGTGAGTGCGGTTCTCTCGTCGAACGGAAGGAGGACGAACACAAATTTCCTCTTCAAAAGCCGGTATACTACGTATCCACTATCCTCACGCCATGCAAATCCCGGTACCCTCATTAACAAAAAATAGCATACGCGGTCTTCATGGCATCCCGTAAACTATGACACTACTTTCAAGAGTGTTCGGTCACGGTGGCCTCCGAAGTACCACTCAATGATCTAATAAACAACCGCGATGCCACGGGACAGATTGCGAAGTGAGCCATCGAGCTCCTTCCATTTGACATAACATACAAACCATGTCGGGCCATTAAATCCCAAGTGCTGGCATACTTCATCGCTGAATGGACAGAGGCCGAACTCCCTAAAGAGTACGGCATATACTCCAATTGGATCATGCACTTCGACGGTTCCAAAATGCTGGCAGGAGTAGGAGCGGGTGTTGTCCTAACATCCCCCACTGGAGATACAATCCAGTACGTACTCCAAATATTATACACAGATTCCAACAATGCAGCCGAATACGAGGCTTTATTGCATGGTCTTTGGATGGCTGCCTCCATGGGCATTCAGCGCCTGGAAGTGCATGGGGATTCAAATCTCGCAATATCTCAAACAAATGGAGACTTCGACACCAAGGATCCGAAAATGGCGGCTTATCGTAACGTCGTTCTTCATATGTCAGCTCGGTTCGAGGGGCTCGAGTTTCATCATGTGGTCCGAAAAAACAATCAAGCGGTGGACGTCCTTGCCCGCATCAGCGCTAAGCGCGACCCCGTCCCACCTAATATCTTTATGGAAAGGCTCTTCAATCCATCCGTGGTGTGGCAAGGGGAGGGCGGCAATACCAGTCTGGATCTGGCCACAACCCCAGATTCCGAACGCACTGACATCATCGGGGGCTCTGCCACCGAAATAACACCATCGGCCCACGTCATTATGGCAGTAATTGCCCCATGAACCAAACCCTTCTTGGCCTACCTTAATAGGCGAGAGCTCCCAGAAGATCAAAATGAGGCGCGCTGCATTGTGTGGCGCTCGAAAGCCTATAAGGTCCATGAAGGAGAACTCTACAAGAAAAGCGCTAGCGGAGTACTTCAAAGATGTATCTCCGAGGAAGAAGGGAGGCAGATCTTGGCTGAAATTCATGCCGGTCTCGGCGGTCACCATGCTGCAGCTCAGGCCCTTGTAAGCAAGGCCTTCCGTATAGGATTTTATTGGCCGACTGCCTGAGAAGACGCACAGGACCTTGTCCAACATTGCATCGGATGCCAGCTTTTCGCCAACCAAAGCCATATGCCACCCACCGCTCTTCAAACAATCCCCATCACTTGGCCTTTCGCTGTCTGGGGGCTTGATATGGTTGGACCCCTTAAGGGAGGAAGCCTTAAGAAAAAAAACTTGTTGGTCATGGTGGATAAATTCACAAACTGGATGGAGGCCAAACCAGTTAAAACGGCCGAATTTGGACCAGTGATAGACTTCATATCCAGTGTTGTGCACCATTACGATGTTTCTCACAGCATCATCACCGATAACGGCTCCAATTTTACAGCCAATGAGGTGAAAACTTGGTGCAGTAATTTGGGCATCAAGCTCGATTACGCCTCCATCTATCACCCTCAAACAAATGGTCAAGTCGAGCAAGCTAATGGTCTTATTATGAGCGGCATTAATCCTAGATTAGTGGGTCTTTGAAAGAATTAAACATGCACTGGGTTGAGGAGCTCAACTCTGTACTCTGGGGGGCTGTGAACCACGCCGAATCGTACTACCGGATACACACCATTCTTCCTGGTGTATGGCGCAGAGGCTATGTTGCCCTGCGATATTATTCATGACTCATCTCGAGTGCGCATGTACGAAGTGAGAGAGAGGCCGAGCTTGATCGGCAGGACAGTCTAGATGCCCTGGAAGAGGAGCGCGACGTCACAAAAGCTTGTTCCGCATTTTATCAACAAAAGGCTCGCAGGTATCAAAGCAGAGAAGTACGGGCCAAGACCTATAATATCGGCGAACTCGTTCTACGCCTACCGGAGAAGAAAAAGGACAAACTCAAGCCCAAGTGGGAGGGTCCCTTCATCATTGACAAAGTTCTCACCGGAGGAGCGTACCGTCTGTGTGATGCATCGGATAATCGCCTCGAGCCGAACCAATGGAACACGGCCAGACTCCAAAGATTCTACGCCTAGCGCCGGACTCTTCATTCTTCTCCTTCCCTTCTTTCCTTTATATTTTTAGCTCTCTCTTTTTGCTTTTTCTCTTCCAGCTTTAAAGCTCTCGCGCGGCTAGACCGCACACTTGCGACGCACTAATCTTCAAGTATGTGTGTCCATTATACCTGGGGGCTTCTATACAGAAGCTTATTATAATTATTTTCCGAGCATCAAGCTCACCGCATATGTGTCCTTACTCCATATGTAAAATATGCATTGATATGACTTAAGTTTTGGCCAAGCTGGGTTGCTTGGCTCTTGTGCTTATGCCCTACGTTCCCGTTAGTTCGGCTAGGGCATAAAGGGAGCACCTCTGCGATTGTTACTGTCGGGTACTCCGGATGTGTACCTCAGACTGGGTGAAGCTGAAAGCTAGCGTTCTTAAGGGAATATTCGGTCGGTGGACTAAATATGTTTTTTACTTATTACACTATGAACCCCCAGATGTTACATATACTGTGACTTTTAATCACAGTTCGGACATGCACGTTGATGCATGCATACCTAGGGAAAGGAACCCTTAACGGAACTATTCTCTTTGGAAGATGTTTCTTACTATCAATGTAATATAACATAGCTAGTTGGGTACTTGTCTGTTCAAGCAACTATGACCCCTACGCCTGGTTTCCATGCGTACCCCGGTTTATATTACCGAGCGGGTATTCGGAAACACTCCGGACTATCGGGTCCGAAGGCCAAAGCGAAAAGGTCCGCCATGACAAATGGTTTACAATCCGGCTAGGGACAAATATGTCCATTGAAGTACATAGTCACTTAGACTCAAAAGCTTCTTCTTCTATGTCATCCAACAGGTTGTCTAGCCTACAATCCTGCTGAGAATACTTTGCGGCTAATTCTACCTGGTCATACACCAGACTAACTGGAATTTCTTTCCCATCTGACCCTAAAGGTCCGACCGAGGCCATATGATTTGGATCGAGCTTGGTATACCGTGTCTTCACCATGTCCCAAGCCTCTCGTGCACCTTCTCGACAGGCCGATATCTTCCATAATCGGAAACGCCACCATGCTCCCTTGAATAGTTGTACAAGCTCCTCCATATTTCCTGGTAGGGAGGCGGATGGCCACAAGGCCTTGGCGACACTCCGCATTGCTTGTCGAGCTTGCTCGTGTAGTTGCGATAGCTCTTGTAGCAGATCGCTTGGGGATCCGGACATCTCCTCTTCGGGAAGACCAGTCAGCATACCTACAGACATAATTTTGTTATTTCCTTTCCTTGCCGAACTATTTACGATTTAGTTCGAGCACATACTAAATATGCCGCGTTGAAGCCTCTTATTTTCCTTCACGGAGTCAGCCAGCTGGGCCTGAACATCTTTCAACTCTTTGCCCAGCTGGGTATTTGCATCTTGGAGTTTGTTTTTCTCCTGCCTGACCCATGTAAGTACATGCTCGCCAGTGTCCAGTTGCCTTTGAGCTCTTTGTTCATCCTCTTGTGGGGTTTCCGGATTTGTTCCCAGATTATCTGCGGAGTCTATCATCAGATATGCAGTTGCGTTAACATTACTAGTACATATGATTATGCTTTTTCTCAATAGAGGGACACATTACCAGTTGGGGCCTTCTTGGATTCTTCTAGTTCGGCAGTTGCGGCCCTTAGTTGGGTTCAACACTTTTCCATCTCTTGAGACAACAGGTTGTTCTTCTCTGTGAGCACCTATTCATATAATGATCCTTAAATCAGCTGTACCAACTGTTTCAAGTCTCAGGGGCTACTGATATACATAATTATCATATTTCACTTACCCGTATATCTTTCAAATACTGATCTGTGGCTCTAGCAAACCCATCTTGAGCACCTCGGATGTACGCATCACCCAAGTTGAAGGTGTTGAAAGCATCTTATGAAAAACTAGGGTTGCGGAGTGCGGCCCGCTGGCGCCGATGATTCATGGCACTCTCCACTTTAGAATTTGTAACGGATATTCTATCTGAATCCTATGTATGAGGACAGTCCGGTGTCATCTCCGTGTTAGCCTCCGTCCTCGAGACCGGGTCCGGAATCCGACTAGTAGAGGCATGGCCAGCAGGATCCTCAGACATAATCCGGCGGATGTTCTTTCTGCTAAGACATGACGGATAGTGTCATACTTTAAGATGACAACCACGGAGCATGTTTAAAACCATATCTCTTTGATGATGGCTCGTCCATGTTTCCATTTGCCTTTCTTTTTGAGGGCCTACCCGGCTTAGGCGCCCCTTTTTGGCGAGTCGCCTCGGGTTCGGCATGGCGTGTCGATCGTCTTCCCTTTAGAGCATAAAATTGTGCGGTGGGTAAGGCGGAAAGAGTAAATCCTTTTCGAAGGATAAGTCTCATGTTTACTTACATGTGATGCAGGGAGGAGGTGGGGATAGTCAGCGATGATGGCCACTTCCGTGCCGTCACAGCTTGCCTGGTAAAACACCCCTTCCCCGAGCTCCATGAATATATCCGGATCCTCTTCGAATCCGGGGTCAAGGGCCCGATTGTGGTCCTCTAGCTGTGGTGCCGGGCTGTGGATCTCCCTGGTTATTTTCCGCCATTCCTGTTATAAATGGATGGATTAAATATTCATGAAAAAGGACTCAGGGAATGAATAGAGTAGAGTAGGGGAATGGAAACTCACCCAGCTGGGAGGGTTGTACATGGAAAATCCATCCCTTGGCTTAATACGGATGAACTCCTCTTTCTCCCCTTTATATAATCCGGACAGTATTTTCACCAGAGCGGTGGGGGAGTCTGGACCCTTCCACCCGCAACGGGTGGCGTCGTCTTCTCCATTAAAGTGCCACATGGGACGCCCTCGGTATTGGAGTGGCTGAACCCCCCGCATTATGGATATCGCCATAACCTCGATTATGACAATCCAGATTGAGTGAGCGTTCTTATCTTGCTCATCAATTGATGGACCTCCATGCTATCTGTTGGAAATATGCCCTAGAGGCAATAATAAAAGCATTATTATTATATTTCCTTGTTCATGATAATTGTCTTTATTCATGCTATAATTGTGTTATCTGGAAATCGTAATACATGTGTGAATAATAGACATCAACATGTCCCTAGTAAGCCTCTAGTAGACTAGCTCGTTGATCAACAGATAGTCATGGTTTCCTGACTATGGACACTGGATGTCATTGATAACGAGATCACATCATTAGGAGAATGATGTGATGGACGAGACCCAATCCTAAACATAGCACAAGATCGTATAGTTCGTTTGCTAGAGTTTTGCAATGTCAAAGTATCTTTTCCTTAGACCATGAGATCGTGTAACTCCCGGATACCGTAGGAGTGCTTTGGGTATGCCAAACGTCACAACATAACTGGGTGACTATAAAGGTAGACTACGGGTATCTCCGAAAGTGTCTGTTGGGTGACATGGATCAAGACTGGGATTTGTCACTCCGTATGACGGAGAGGTATCACTGGGCCCACTCGGTAATGCATCATCATAATGAGCTCAGAGTGACCAAGTGTCTGGTCACGGGATCATGCATTACGGTACGAGTAAAGTGACTTGCCGGTAACGAGATTGAACGAGGTATTGGGATACCGACGATCGAATCTCGGGCAAGTAACATATCGATAGACAAAGGGAATAGCGTACGGGGTTGATAGAATCCTCGACATCATGGTTCATCCGATGAGATCATCGTGGAGCATGTGGGAGCCAACATGGGTATCCAGATCCCGCTGTTGGTTATTGACCAGAGAGTCGTCTCGGTCATGTCTGCTTGTCTCCCGAACCCGTAGGGTCTACACACTTAAGGTTCGGTTACGCTAGGGTTGTAGGGATATGTATATGCAGTAACCCGAATGTTGTTCGGAGTCCCGTATGAGATCCCGGACGTCACGAGGAGTTCCGGAATGGTCCGGAGGTAAAGATTTATATATGGGAAGTCCTGTTTCGGGCATCGGGACAAGTTTCGGGGTTATCGGTATTGTACCGGGACCACCGGAGGGGTCCCGGGGGCCCACCGGGTGGGGCCACCCATCCCCGGGGGCCACATGGGCTGTAGGGGGTGCGCCTTGGCCTGCTTGGGCCAAGGGCACCAGCCCCACAAGGCCCATGCGCCTAGGGTTTCCAAGGGGGAGGAGTCCTACTAGTGGACACAAGGACACGTTCCGCACCAGAGTGGTACGGCAACCCTGTCTTGGAAATCATGTTGTTAGACAACGGTGAACCTTCGAACTATGAAGAAGCGATGGCGGGCCCGGATTCCGACAAATGGCTAGAAGCCATGAAATCCGAGATAGGATCCATGTATGAAAACGAAGTATGGACTTTGACTGACTTGCCCGTTGAACGGCGAGCCATAGAAAATAAATGGATCTTTAAGAAGAAGACAGACGCGGATGGTAATGTGACCATCTATAAAGCTCGGCTTGTCGCTAAGGGTTATCGACAAGTTCAAGGGGTTGACTACGATGAGACTTTCTCACCGGTAGCGAAGCTGAAGTCCGTCCGAATCATGTTAGCAATTGCCGCATTCTATGATTACGAAATATGGCAAATGGACGTCAAAACGGCATTCCTTAATGGTTTCCTTAAGGAAGAATTGTATATGATGCAGCCAGAAGGTTTTGTCGATCCTAAGAATGCTGACAAAGTGTGCAAGCTCCAACGCTCGATTTATGGGCTGGTGCAAGCATCTCGGAGTTGGAACATTCGCTTTGATGAGATGATCAAAGCGTTTGGGTTTACACAGACTTATGGAGAAGCCTGCATTTACAATAAAGTGAGTGGGAGCTCTGTAGCATTTCTCATATTATATGTAGATGACATACTGTTGATGGGAAATGATATAGAACTCTTGGACAGCATCAAGGCCTACTTGAATAAAAGTTTTTCAATGAAGGACCTTGGAGAAGCTGCTTATATATTAGGCATCAAAATCTATAGAGATAGATCGAGACGCCTCATAGGTCTTTCACAAAGCACATACCTTGATAAGATATTGAAGAAGTTCAATATGGATCAATCCAAGAAGGGGTTCTTGCCTGTGTTACAAGGTATGAAATTGAGCTCAGCTCAATGTCCGACCACGGCAGAAGATATAGAAGAGATGAGCGTCATCCCCTATGCCTCAGCCATAGGTTCTATTATGTATGCCATGCTATGTACCAGACCTGATGTTAACCTTGCCGTCAGTTTGGTAGGAAGGTACCAAAGTAATCCCGGCAAGGAACACTGGACAGCGGTCAAGAATATCCTGAAGTACCTGAAAAGGACTAAGGAAATGTTTCTCGTTTATGGAGGTGACGAAGAGCTCGTCGTAAAGGGTTACGTCGACGCTAGCTTCGACACAGATCTGGATGACTCTAAGTCACAAACCGGATACGTGTATATTTTGAATGGTGGGCAGTAAGCTGGTGCAGTTGCAAGCAAAGCGTCGTGGCGGGATCTACATGTGAAGCGGAGTACATGGCAGCCTCGGAGGCAGCACATGAAGCAATATGGGTGAAGGAGTTCATCACCGACCTAGGAGTCATACCCAATGCGTTGGGGCCGATCAAGCTCTTCTGTGACAACACTGGAGCTATTGCACTTGCCAAGGAGCCCAGGTTTCACAAGAAGACAAGGCACATCAAGCGTCGCTTCAACTCCATTCGTGAAAATGTTCAAGATGGAGACATAGAGATTTGTAAAGTACATACGGACCTGAATATAGCAGATCCGTTGACTAAACCTCTCCCTAGAGCAAAACATGATCAACACCAGAATTCCATGGGTGTTCGATTCATCACAATGTAACTAGATTATTGACTCTAGTGCAAGTGGGAGACTGTTGGAAATATGCCCTAGAGGCAATAATAAAAGCATTATTATTATATTTCCTTGTTCATGATAATTGTCTTTATTCATGCTATAATTGTGTTATCTGGAAATCGTAATACATGTGTGAATAATAGACATCAACATGTCCCTAGTGAGCCTCTAGTTGACTAGCTCGTTGATCAACAGATAGTCATGGTTTCCTGACTATGGACACTGGATGTCATTGATAACGAGATCACATCATTAGGAGAATGATGTGATGGACGAGACCCAATCCTAAACATAGCACAAGATCGTGTAGTTCGTTTGCTAGAGTTTTGCAATGTCAAAGTATCTTTTCCTTAGACCATGAGATCGTGTAACTCCCGGATACTGTAGGAGTGCTTTGGGTATGCCAAACGTCACAACGTAACTGGGTGACTATAAAGGTAGACTACGGGTATCTCCGAAAGTGTCTGTTGGGTGACATGGATCAAGACTGGGATTTGTCACTCCGTATGACGGAGAGGTATCACTGGGCCCACTCGGTAATGCATCATCATAATGAGCTCAGAGTGACCAAGTGTCTGGTCACGGGATCATGCATTACGGTACGAGTAAAGTGACTTGCCGGTAACGATATTGAACGAGGTATTGGGATACCGACGATCGAATCTCGGGCAAGTAACATATCGATAGACAAAGGGAATAGCGTACGGGGTTGATAGAATCCTCGACATCGTGGTTCATCCGATGAGATCATCGTGGAGCATGTGGGAGCCAACATGGGTATCCAGATCCCGCTGTTGGTTATTGACCGGAGAGTCGTCTCGGTCATGTCTGCTTGTCTCCCGAACCCGTAGGGTCTACACACTTAAGGTTCGGTTACGCTAGGGTTGTAGGGATATGTATATGCAGTAACCCGAATGTTGTTTGGAGTCCCGGATGAGATCCCGGACGTCACGAGGAGTTCCGGAATGGTCCGGAGGTAAAGATTTATATATGGGAAGTCCTGTTTCGGGCATCGGGACAAGTTTCGGGGTTATCGGTATTGTACCGGGACCACCGGAAGGGTCCCGGGGGTCCACCGGGTGGGTCCACCTGCCCCGGGGGCCACATGGGCTGTAAGGGGGTGCGCCTTGGCCTAATGGGCCAAGGGCACCAGCCCCACAAGGCCCATGCGCCTAGGGTTTCCAAGGGGGAGGAGTCCTACTAGTGGAAGGCACCTCCTAGGTGCCTTGGGGGGGGAGGGAAACCCCCCTAGGCCGCCGCACCCCTAGGAGATTGGATCTCCTAGGGCCGGCCACCCCCCCTTGGCACCCCTATATATAGTGAGGGAGAGGAGGGACTTCATACCTTGAGTCCTTGGCCTTTGGTTGCCTCCTTCTCCCTCCCCAACGCCTCCTCAACCTCCATAAGTGCTTAGCGAAGCTCTGTCGGAGTACTGCAGCTCCATCAACACCACGCCGTCGTGCTGCTGCTGGTGCCATCTCCCTCAACCTCTCCTCCCTCCCTTGCTGGATCAAGAAGGAGGAGACGTGGCTGTTCCGTACGTGTGTTGAACGCGGAGGTGCCGTCCGTTCGGTGCTAGGATCTCCGGTGATTCGAATCACGTCGTGTTCGACTACATCATCCCCGTTCTTTGAACGCTTCCGCTCGCGATCTACAAGGTACGTAGATGCATCCAATGAATCGTTGCTAGATGAACTCCTAGATGATCTTGGTGAAACGAGTAGGAAAATTTTTGTTTTCTGCAACGTTCACCAACAGTGGCATCATGAGCTAGGTCTATGCGTAGTTCTTCTTGCGCGAGTAGAACACAATTTGTTGTGGGCGTAGATTTGTCAACTTTCTTGCCGTTACTAGTCCTTTCTTGCTTCAGCGGTATTGTGGGATGAAGCGGCCCGGACCAACCTTACACGTACGCTTACGTGAGACCGGTTCCACCGACTAACATGCACTAGTTGCATAAGGTGGCTGGCGGGTGTCTGTCTCTCCTACTTTAGTTGGAGCGGAATCGATGAACAGGGTCCTTATGAAGGGTAAATAGAAGTTGACAAATCACGTTGTGGCTTTAACGTAGGTAAGAAAACGTTCTTGCTAGAACCCTAATTCAGCCACGTAAAACTTGCAACAACAATTAGAGGACGTCTAACTTGTTTTTGCAGCAAGTGGTTTGTGATATGATATGGCCAAAGTTGTGATGAATGATGAATGATCTATATGTGATGTATGAGATGTTCATGCTATTGTAATAGGAATCACGACTTGCATGTCGATGAGTATGAGAACCGGCAGGAGCCATAGGAGTTGTCTTTATTCTTTTAATGACCTGCGTGTCATCAAGAAACGCCATGTAAATTACTTTACTTTACTGCTAAACGCGTTAGCCATAGTAGTAGAAGTAATAGTTGGCGAGCAACTTCATGGAGACACGATGATGGAGATCATGATGATGGAGATCATGGTGTCAAGCCGGTGACAAGATGATCATGGAGCCCCAAGATGGAGATCAAAGGAGCTATGTGATATTGGCCATATCATGTCACGTTTATTATTTGATTGCATGTGATGTTTATCATGTTTTGCATCTTGTTTACTTAGAATGACGGTAGTAAATAAGATGATCCCTCATAATAAATTCAAGAAGTGTTCCCCCTAACTGTGCACCGTTGCGACAGTTCGCTGTTTCAAAACACCACGTGATGATCGGGTGTTTTATTCAGACGTTCACATACAACGGGTGTAAGACAGATTTACACATGCAAACACTTAGGTTGACTTGACGAGCCTAGCATGTACAGACATGGCCTCGGAACACAGAAGACCGAAAGGTCGAGCATGAGTCGTATAGAAGATACGATCAACATGAAGATGTTCACCGATGTTGACTAGTCCGTCTCACGTGATGATCGGACACGGTCTAGTTTAACTCGGATCATGTAATACTTAGATGACTAGAGGGATGTCTAATCTAAGTGGGAGTTCACTAATAATTTGATTAGTTGAACTTAATTATCATGAACTTAGTCTAAAATCTTTGCAATATGTCTTGTAGATCAAATGGCCAACGTAGTCCTCAACTTCAACGCGTTCCTAGAGAAAACTAAGCTGAAAGACGATGGCAGCAACTATACGGACTGGGTCCGGAACCTGAGGATCATCCTCATAGCTGCCAAGAAAGATTATGTCCTACAAGCACCGCTTGGTGACGCACCCGTTCTCCCTGCGGAACAAGACGTTATGAATGCTTGGCAGGCACGTTTCGATGACTACTCCCTCGTTCAGTGCGGCATGCTTTACAGCCTAGAGCCGGGCCTTCAAAAGCGTTTTGAGAGACATGGAGCATATGAGATGTTCGAAGAGCTGAAAATGGTTTTCCAAGCTCATGCCCGGGTCGAGAGATATGAAGTCTCTGACAAATTCTTCAGCTATAAGATGGAGGAAAACAGTTCTGTCAGTGAGCACATACTCACTATGTCTGGGTTGCATAACCGCTTGACTCAGCTGGGAGTTAATCTCCCGGATGATGCGGTCATTGACAGAATCCTCCAGTCGCTTCCACCAAGCTACAAGAGCTTTGTGATGAACTTCAATATGCAGGGGATGGAAAAGACCATTCCCGAAGTATTTGCTATGCTGAAATCAGCGGAGGTAGAAGTCAGGAAGGAACATCAAGTGTTGATGATCAATAAAACCACTAAGTTCAAGAAAGGCAAGGGTAAAAAGAGCTTCAAGAAGGACGGCAAGGAGGTTGCCGCGCCCGGCAAGCAAGCTGCCGGGAAGAAGCCAAAGAATGGACCCAAGCCCGAGACTGAGTGCTTTTATTGCAAGGGAAGCGGTCACTGGAAGCGGAACTGCCCTAAGTACTTAGCGAATAAGAAGGCCGGCAAAACCAAAGGTATATGTGATATACATGTAATTGATGTGTACCTTACTAGTGCCCGTAGTGGCTCCTGGGTATTTGATACCGGTGCAGTTGCTCACATTTGTAACTCAAAGCAGGGGCTGCGGAATAAGCGGAAACTGGCAAAGGACGAGGTGACGATGCGCGTCGGGAATGGTTCCAAGGTCAATGTGATCGCCGTCGGCATGCTACCTCTGCATCTCCCTTCGGGATTAGTTTTAAACCTTAATAATTGTTATTTAGTGCCAGCTTTGAGCATGAACATTGTATCGGGATCTCGTTTAATTCGAGATGGCTACTCTTTTAAATCTGAGAATAATGGTTGTTCCATTTTTATGAGAGATATGTTTTATGGTCATGCTCATATGGTGAATGGTTTATTCTTTATGAATCTCGAACGTGATGCTACACATATTCATAATGTGAGTACCAAAAGAAGTAAAGTTGATAATGATAGTCCCACATACTTGTGGCACTGCCGCCTTGGTCACATAGGTGTCAAACGCATGAAGAAGCTCCATGCTGATGGACTTTTAGAGTCTCTTGATTATGAATCATTTGACACGTGCGAACCATGCCTTATGGGTAAAATGACCAAGACTCCGTTCTCAGGAACAATGGAGCGAGAAACCGACTTATTGGAAATCATACATACCGATGTGTGCGGCCCAATGAGTGTTGAGGCTCGCGGTGGCTATCGTTATGTTCTCACCCTCACTGATGATTTAAGTAGGTATGGGTATATCTACTTAATGAAACACAAGTCTGAAACCTTTGAAAAGTTCAAGGAATTTCAGAGTGAGGTTGAAAATCAACGTGACAGGAAAATCAAGTTTCTACGATCAGATCGTGGAGGAGAATACTTGAGTCACGAGTTTGGGGCACACTTAAGAAAATGTGGAATAGTTTCACAACTCACGCCGCCTGGAACACCTCAGCGTAATGGTGTGTCCGAACGTCGTAATCGCACTCTGTTAGATATGGTGCGATCTATGATGTCTCTTACCGATTTACCGCTTTCTTTTTGGGGCTATGCTTTAGAGACTGCCGCATTCACTTTAAATAGGGCTCCGTCGAAATCCGTTAAGACGACACCGTATGAATTATGGTTTGGGAAGAAACCTAAGCTGTCGTTTCTAAAAGTTTGGGGATGCGATGCTTATGTCAAGAAACTTCAACCTGAAAAGCTCGAACCCAAATCGGAAAAATGCGTCTTCATAGGGTACCCAAAAGAAACTATTGGGTACACCTTCTACCTCAGATCCGAAGGCAAGATCTTTGTTGCCAAGAATGGGTCCTTTCTGGAGAAAGAGTTTCTCTCGAAAGAAGTAAGTGGGAGGAAAGTAGAGCTTGATGAAATATTGCCTCTTGAACCGGAAAATGGCGCAACTCAAGAAAATGTTCCTGAGGTGCCAGCACCGACTAGAGAGGAAGTTAATGATAATGATCAAGATACTTCTGATCAAGCTCCTACTGAAATTCGAAGGTCCACAAGGACACGTTCCGCACCAGAGTGGTACGGCAACCCTGTCTTGGAAATCATGTTGTTAGACAACGGTGAACCTTCGAACTATGAAGAAGCGATGGCGGGCCCGGATTCCGACAAATGGCTAGAAGCCATGAAATCCGAGATAGGATCCATGTATGAAAACGAAGTATGGACTTTGACTGACTTGCCCGTTGAACGGCGAGCCATAGAAAATAAATGGATCTTTAAGAAGAAGACAGACGCGGATGGTAATGTGACCATCTATAAAGCTCGGCTTGTCGCTAAGGGTTATCGACAAGTTCAAGGGGTTGACTACGATGAGACTTTCTCACCGGTAGCGAAGCTGAAGTCCGTCCGAATCATGTTAGTAATTGCCGCATTCTATGATTACGAAATATGGCAAATGGACGTCAAAACGGCATTCCTTAATGGTTTCCTTAAGGAAGAATTGTATATGATGCAGCCGGAAGGTTTTGTCGATCCTAAGAATGCTGACAAAGTGTGCAAGCTCCAACGCTCGATTTATGGGCTGGTGCAAGCATCTCGGAGTTGGAACATTCGCTTTGATGAGATGATCAAAGCGTTTGAGTTTACACAGACTTATGGAGAAGCCTGCGTTTACAAGAAAGTGAGTGGGAGCTCTGTAGCATTTCTCATATTATATGTAGATGACATACTTTTGATGGGAAATGATATAGAACTCTTGGACAGCATCAAGGCCTACTTGAATAAAAGTTTTTCAATGAAGGACCTTGGAGAAGCTGCTTATATATTAGGCATCAAAATCTATAGAGATAGATCAAGACGCCTCATAGGTCTTTCACAAAGCACATACCTTGATAAGATATTGAAGAAGTTCAATATGGATCAATCCAAGAAAGGGTTCTTGCCTGTGTTACAAGGTATGAAATTGAGCTCAGCTCAATGTCCGACCACGGCAGAAGATATAGAAGAGATGAGCGTCATCCCCTATGCCTCAGCCATAGGTTCTATTATGTATGCCATGCTCTGTACCAGACCTGATGTTAACCTTGCCGTCAGTTTGGTAGGAAGGTACCAAAGTAATCCCGACAAGGAACACTGGACAGCGGTCAAGAATATCCTGAAGTACCTGAAAAGGACTAAGGAAATGTTTCTCGTTTATGGAGGTGACGAAGAGCTCGTCGTAAAGGGTTACGTCGACGCTAGCTTCGACACAGATCTGGATGACTCTAAGTCACAAACCGGATACGTGTATATTTTGAATGGTGGGGTAGTGAGCTGGTGCAGTTGCAAGCAAAGCGTCGTGGCGGGATCTACATGTGAAGCGGAGTACATGGCAGCCTCGGAGGCAGCACATGAAGCAATATGGGTGAAGGAGTTCATCACCGACCTAGGAGTCATACCCAATGCGTCGGGGCCGATCAAGCTCTTCTGTGACAACACTGGAGCTATTGCACTTGCCAAGGAGCCCAGGTTTCACAAGAAGACAAGGCACATCAAGCGTCGCTTCAACTCCATTCGTGAAAATGTTCAAGATGGAGACATAGAGATTTGTAAAGTACATACGGACCTGAATGTAGCAGATCCGTTGACTAAACCTCTCCCTAGAGCAAAACATGATCAACACCAGAATTCCATGGGTGTTCGATTCATCACAATGTAACTAGATTATTGACTCTAGTGCAAGTGGGAGACTGTTGGAAATATTCCCTAGAGGCAATAATAAAAGCATTATTATTATATTTCCTTGTTCATGATAATTGTCTTTATTCATGCTATAATTGTGTTATCCGGAAATCGTAATACATGTGTGAATAACAGACATCAACATGTCCCTAGTAAGCCTCTAGTTGACTAGCTCGTTGATCAACAGATAGTCATGGTTTCCTGACTATGGACACTGGATGTCATTGATAACGAGATCACATCATTAGGAGAATGATGTGATGGACAAGACCCAATCCTAAACATAGCACAAGATCGTATAGTTCATTTGCTAGAGTTTTCCAATGTCAAGTATCTTTTCCTTAGACCATGAGATCGTGTAACTCCCGGATACCGTAGGAGTGCTTTGGGTATGCCAAACGTCACAACGTAACTGGGTGACTATAAAGGTAGACTACGGGCATCTCCGAAAGTGTCTGTTGGGTGACATGGATCAAGACTGGGATTTGTCACTCCGTATGACGGAGAGGTATCACTGGGCCCACTCGGTAATGCATCATCATAATGAGCTCAGAGTGGCCAAGTGTCTGGTCACGGGATCATGCATTACGGTACGAGTAAAGTGACTTGCCGGTAACGAGATTGAACGAGGTATTGGGATACCGACGATCGAATCTCGGGCAAGTAACATATCGATAGACAAAGGGAATAGCGTACGGGGTTGATAGAATCCTCGACATCGTGGTTCATCCGATGAGATCATCGTGGAGCATGTGGGAGCCAACATGGGTATCCAGATCCCACTGTTGGTTATTGACCGGAGAGTCGTCTCGGTCATGTCTGCTTGTCTCCCGAACCCGTAGGGTCTACACACTTAAGGTTCGGTTACGCTAGGGTTGTAGGGATATGTATATGCAGTAACCCGAATGTTGTTCGGAGTCCCGGATGAGATCCCGGACGTCACGAGGAGTTCTGGAATGGTCCGGAGGTAAAGATTTATATATGGGAAGTCCTGTTTCGGGCATCGGGACAAGTTTCGGGGTTATCGGTATTGTACCGGGACCACCGGAAGGGTCCCGGGGGTCCACCGGGTGGGTCCACCTGCCCCGGGAGCCACATGGGCTGTAAGGGGGTGCGCCTTGGCCTAATGGGCCAAGGGCACCAGCCCCACAAGGCCCATGCGCCTAGGGTTTCCAAGGGGGAGGAGTCCTACTAGTGGAAGGCACCTCCTAGGTGCCTTGGGGGGGAGGGAAACCCCCCTAGGCCGCCGCACCCCTAGGAGATTGGATCTCCTAGGGCCGGCCACCCCCCCTTGGCACCCCTATATATAGTGGGGGAGAGGAGGGACTTCATACCTTGAGTCCTTGGCCTTTGGTTGCCTCCTTCTCCCTCCCCAACGCCTCCTCAACCTCCATAAGTGCTTAGCGAAGCTCTGTCGGAGTACTGCAGCTCCATCAACACCACGCCGTCGTGCTGCTGCTGGTGCCATCTCCCTCAACCTCTCCTCCCTCCCTTGCTGGATCAAGAAGGAGGAGACGTGGCTGTTCCGTACGTGTGTTGAACGCGGAGGTGCCGTCCGTTCGGTGCTAGGATCTCCGGTGATTCGAATCACGTCGTGTTCGACTACATCATCCCCGTTCTTTGAACGCTTCCGCTCGCGATCTACAAGGTACGTAGATGCATCCAATGAATCGTTGCTAGATGAACTCCTAGATGATCTTGGTGAAACGAGTAGGAAAAATTTTGTTTTCTGCAACGTTCACCAACACTATCTTCCTCCCTAAGGCTCCGGGGACGCCAGCTGAGGCGTTTCTTCAATGGAGCACTTGAAAACTCAGGAAGACCCATTCGGATTGGGTCGGGAAGGGAGATGTCCTCAATATAAAACTACTCGGAAGGCCATTCTTCGGATGCCTTCTTCGCTGTACCAGATAAGTATCTGGTCCCGGCGATGTGCCATATCTCGGCTCCGCTCACTTGGAATATTGATCCCTCTTGATTGCGAGGGACGAGGCAAAACAACTTCTTCCATAACTCAAAATGGGATTCACAACCCAGAAATAGCTCGCAAAGAGTGACATAACCTGCAATGTGCAGGATGGAGGCAGGGGTGAAGTTGTGCAGTTGGAGGCCATAGTACTCCAGAAGCCCTCGGAGGAACGGATGGATTGGAAATCCTACACCCCTCAGCAAGTAGGGGACAAGGCATATTCGCTCCCACTGGATGGGTTGGGAAACTTCTCCGCTTGCTCCCATCCGTCAAAGGAAGCCAATCTAGCTTGGAAGGGGACTAGATATGCAGGAGGAAGAAACCCCTGGGTTGCAACTTCACCAATTGACCGTGGGATACGGTACACTTCTCCCAATCGCCCGGTTTGGGGATGTGAGGGCGGGAGGAAGAGCTGCGAGCACAAGCCATGTTGGGGTGGTTTTTGCGGCATGCTCCGATGATTCCTCGCTTGGGGAAGATGGTGTGGATTGGATCTGAAGATCCCCATCTCTTTAAATAGACAATTTACTTACATGGTTAGGGTGGCAAGTATAAAAATGCCCCAACCTCTCACATTCGCTCGACAAGTGGAGGCTGAAACTATGAAGGTACAGAAGCCGATGAGCATGACATTAAATGGGAAGCCGGACACTGCTCTCTAAAAACAAGTACCTGGAAGTATTCAGAGAAGGAACCCGCCTTGCAATGCCGAAGACAATCTGCGTGCCGGACTCATCGTCATTGAAGCCTGGTTCGGGGGCTACTGAGGGAGTCCTGGATTAAGGGGTCCTTGGATAGCTGGACTATATACATCAGCTGGACTGTTGGGCTATGAAGATACAAGATAGAAGACTTCGTCCCGTGTCCGGATGGGACTCTCCTTTGCTAGAAGGCAAGCTTGGTGATTCGAATATGTAGATTCCCTTCTCTGTAACCGATCTTGTGTAACCCTAGCCCCCTCCGTTGTCTATATAAACCGGAGGGTTTAGTCCGTAGGACACCAACAATCATAATCACAGGCTAGCTTCTAGGGTTTAGCCATTACGATCTCGTGGTAGATCAACTCTTATAATACTCATATCATCAAGATCAATCAAGCAGGAAGTAGGTTATTACCTCCATAGAGAGGGCTCGAACCTGGGTAAATATCATGTCCCCCGCCTCCTGTTACCATTAGCCTTAGACGCACAATTCGGGACCCCCTACCTGAGATCCACCGGTTTTGACACCGACAACTGGGTCAATAGGTTAGTCCCAAAAAAATGATATAAAGTTGCTATAAAATGATTGTAAAACATCTGAGAATGATAATATATTAGCATGAATACTTCATAAATTATAGATACGTTGGAGACGTATCAGTCCGTAGCCCCCAGAGTACGGAATCGAGTTCCTCAACCCAGTGCTTATCTGATTCTTGTAAGGAGCGCACCAGTCTGGGCTTAATGCCACTCATGATTAGACCATTGGCCCGTTCAACCTGACTGTTTGTTTGAGGGTGGTATACTGATGCATAATCGAGTTTAATGCCCAACTTAGCACACCAGGTTTTCACCTCATCAGCTGTAAAATTGGAGCCATTATCAGTGATGATACTGTGCGGGACACCATAATGGTGTACCACGCCGGATATAAAGTCAATCATTGGCCCTGCTTCAGCTATTTTTACTGGTTTGGCCTCTATCCATTTAGTGAATTTGTCTACCATCACCAGAAAAATTTCCTTTTTGTGGCTTCCCCCTTTAAGGGGACAAACCATATCAAGCCCCCAGACGCGAAGGGACAAGTAATGGGGATTGTTCTTAAGGCAGTGGGAGGCATATGACTTTGGTTGGCAAAAAGCTGACAGCCCACACAACGTTGGACAAGGGCTTGTGCGTCTGCTCGGGCCGTAGGCCAGAAAAAACCTGTCCTGAAAGCTTTGCTTACGAGGGCCCGAGCTGCAGTGTGATGACTGCCCAGACCAGCATGTATTTCTGCCAAGAGTTGACTTCCCTCCTCTTCGGAGATGCACCTTTGGAGGACTCTGGTAGTGCTCTTTTTGTATAGTTCACCCTCGTGCACTTTGTAGGCTTTAGAGCGCCAAACTATGCAACGAGCTTCATTCTGATCGTCGGGAAGCTCCTGCCTATTAAGGTAGGCTAGGAAGGGTTTGGTCCATGGAGAGATAACAACCATGATCTCATGAGCAGAGGGTGTTATTTTGATATCCGAACCCCCGACGGTATCTGCATTGTGTTCGACTGCTGGGGGTGTGACCAGGTCCGTACTAGATTCTCTGCTCTCACCCTGCCATACTATGGATGGCTTGAAGAGCCTTTCCACGAAGCTGTTAGGTGGTACAGGGTCGCGCTTAGCGCCCATGCGAGCGAGGATGTTGGTTGCCTGGTTACTGTCTCGAGCGACATGATGGAATTCAAGTCCCTTGAACCGATGTGATATTTTTAATATGACATTTCGGTATGCCGCCATTTTTGGATCTTTTGCATCGAACTCTCCATTGACCTGGGATATTGCAAGGTTTGAATTGCCGCGCACCTCGTGGCATTGTATACCCATGGAGACAGCCATGCAAAGACCGTGTAGAGGCGCCTCGTATTCGGCTGCATTATTAGTCCATATACATGATTTGTAATACATAGCAGACTGTGTCCCCGGTGGGGGATGTCAAGATGGCACCAACCCCCAGTCTGGCTAGCATTTTGGAGCTGTCAAAGTACATAATCCAGTTGGATATGAACTATACTCTTTAGGGAGTTCGGCTTCTGTCCATTTAGCGACAAAGTCGGCCAGCACCTGAGATTTAATAGCCCGGCGTGGCTTGTATGTTATTTCGAATGGTAGAAGTTCGATGGCCCATTTCGCTATGCGGCCAGTGGTGTACCTGTTGTTGGTAATGTCGTTAAGTGGTACTTCTGATGCCACTATGATTGAACACTCTTCAAAATACTGTCGTAGTTTTTGGGATGCCATGAAGACCATATAGGCTACCTTTTGGTAGTGGGGGTATCGGGTTTTGCATGGTGTGAGGACCTCCGATACATAATAAACTGGTTTTTGGGTGGGGAATTTATGTCCCCCTTCCCCTCGCTCGACGAAGAGTACGGCACTAACTACCTGGTTAGTTGCCGAGATATACAGCAAAATAGGCTCGCCAATGCCGGGGGCAGCTAGGATTGGGTTGCTTGCGAGTAAGGCCTTGATTTCTTCTAATCTGGCGATGGCAACATCCGTCCATTCAAAGCTATAAGTGCGTCTTAGTAGCTTGTAAAGTGGTAATGCTTTTTCTCCTAATCTAGAGATGAAGCGGCTTAAGGCGATGATGCACCCTGCTAGTTTTTGGACTTGCTTTAGGTCTGTTGGTATAGCCAATTGTGACAAAGCTCGGATCTTAGCTGGGTTTGCTTCAATTCCTCTATGGAAAACAATGAAGCATTGTAATTTTTCGGCTGGAACCCCAAAGACACATTTTCCGAATTGAGCCGTATGTCGTATGTCCGGTGAGGCGAAGATCGTCCACCAGTGTTTCGACGTGTTTTGTCTTGATGACCACGTCATCCACATATGCTTCGACTGTTTTGCCGATTTGTTTTTCCAAGCATGTTTGAATCATACGTTGGTAAGTGGCCCCAGCGTTTTTGAGCCCAAAGGGCATAGTGTTGAAATAGAAAGGGCCATACGGGGTGATGAACGCCGTTGCGGCCTAATCCGATTTCTTCATTTTAATCTGATGGTATCTGGAATAGGCATCGAGCAAACACAATGAATCATGTCATGCGGTCGCATCAATGATTTGGTCAATGCGGGGCAATGGGAAATGATCTTTAGGGCAGACCTTATTGAGGTCTTTGAAGTCGACGCAAAGGCGCCATGATTTGTCCTTCTTTGGTACCATGACCAAGTTGGCTAACCAATCCGGATGTTTAATTTCCCTAATAAACTCGACTTTTAGCAGTTTGGCTAGTTCTTCTCCCATGGCTTGATGCTTGGGTTCAGAAAATTGCCGTAGTGTCTGCTTCACGTGTTTAAACCCCTTAATTATGTTTAGGCTGTGTTTGGCCAGCCTACGTGAGATGCCGGGCATGTCTGAAGAGTGCCAGGCGAAAATATCCCAATTTTCGCGCAAGAATGTGCGTAAAGCGGCATCCACTGCCGGATCCAGCGGTGCTTTGATAGACGCTGTTTTATTGGGGTCCGTCGGGTGCACTTGAAATTTAACTATTTCCTCTGCTGGCTTGAAAGAGGTGGATTTAGGTCTCTTATCGAGGATCACATCGTCCTTGTCCACCGTGGACTGTAGGATGGGTAGTTCTTCGACCTCTAGGGCTTCGGATAACGCCTCGAGGGCCAAGGATGCAGTTTTGTTTTCAGCACGGAGTGCTTTGTCCGGGTCGCTCGAGATTGTGATGATTCCGTTGGGTCCGGGCATTTTAAGCTTCATATACCCGTAATGGGGTATAGCCTAGAAGCGCGAGAAGGCGTCCCGTCCGAGGATGGCATGATACCCACTATTCAAGGGGACAACATGAAAGAGCAACTCTTCGGACCTGTAGTTTTCGGGCATGCCGAATACCACATCCAATTTAATTCTCCCAGAGCATCGTGCTTCTCGACTGGGGATGATGCCTCAAAAAGTGGTGTTGCTTTGCTCAATGCGTGTTCTATCAATCTGCATTTTGTCGAGCGTGTCTTCATAGACGAGGTTAAGCCCACTGCCGCCGTCCATGAGCACTTTGGTAAGCTGAAAGCCGTCCACAATGGGGTTTAGGACTAGGGCGGCGGGTGCTCGGACTGACCGAGCCTTTGGTTCATCTTCGGCGATGAAGGTTATTGCCGCGTTGTTCTATGGGCTCAGTGTGGTAACTTGGTCGACTTCGGCGAGGTCGCGGAGTGCCCTTTTTCGCCAATTATTTGAAGAAAAGGTCTCAAAGACCATGAGGACGTTAAAATCGTCCCTCTCCGGGGAGTATTTCTCTGGAGTGATGGTGGCGAGGATGGCCTCTCCACTCTTTGCTACCTGCCAGAGTATCCAACATGCTCGAAGGCTATGGGTTGGGTCTATGCTTGGAGTCGCATGTATCTGACAGGGTTTATTTTTTCTGTCGACAGACTGATGATCGGATGCCCCGCTAGGGTTCATCCGTTTAGTCCGGGGCGCATACTACTTAAAGGTAGCGGCCTCCAGTTGAGTTTTCTGGGCCTTCCATGTGCTTTCCATCGCGTAGTACTTTTGTACTACCTGTGATAGTTCCGTGAAGCTCTGTATGTGACGACGGTCGAGGGCTTTCAGTATTCCCTCGTCGGTACAATTGCGATGAGAGACCGAGATTACATTGTCGTCGCAACAATCTTTGATCTTGCTTTTAACAAGTAGGAATCTGGCCCAGAAGTGATGGACCGTTTCCTGAGGTTGCTTCCATACATACATGAGGTCATATATGTTTGGAGGGCTTGAGTTGCTTGGAGAGTATTGATTGTGGTGGGTGGGTGGGTTAAAATTTGAATCCCGACCCACATCTGTGCTTGGAGCTTGCAAAATCTCCAAAGTGACCAGTTCGGGTCCGGGGAGATCCAAGTGCTCCCCCGATCCTACATCTGAGCCAGAGTTCGGGGGAGACGGAGTCCGGTATGAAGGGAGAGTATCCGGCTCGAGACGTTCGGAGACCCGAACATATTTGGTTTTCAACATAGGGGGAGAGGTGTCCTCGGCTCGTTCCTTAACGGCCGCTACCAGGTGGGTGATCGGTGGGCGATAAATTTCCCTCTGGTCAGGATTAAGCCCGATCCGACCATAATCTATTGAAACCCCAAGGGCGGGGATGCGATCTAGCAGCTCATTTAAGGATGATACATCTGCCGAATCCATATTTTCGGAGTACTCGAGACCGATGCGAAGACGTTGTTCGGCGGTCGTAGGGGGTGCTGTAGGCTTGATGGCCGTATGGGCGCCTATGGTGAAACTGCCGAGCTGGAGGGTCTACCCAAAAGTTAGGCTCCTTCCAGAGGTGATATTGTCGTTGATGTCTAGACGAGCCATAGATCCCTTTTTGGGACTGCACAACAAAGCTCTCAATGAAAGCACCAATGTCGGTGTCAAAACCGGCAGATCTCGGGTAGGGGGGCCCAAGCTGTGCGTCTAAGGATCAATGGTAACAATGGACGAAGAGACACAATGTTTACCCATGTTTGGGCCCTCTTAAAGGAGGTAAAACCCTACGTCCTGCTTGATTATATTCGATGAGTATAGGGGTTACAAGAGTTAATCTACCTCGAGATCGTAATGGCTAAACCCTAGCTTGTCTAGCCTATGAATATTGTGATATCCTCTACGGACTAAACCCTCTGGTTTATATACACACCGGAGGGGCCTAGGGTTTATACAAAGTCGGTTCATAAGGGAAGGAAACAATACATCCGAACTCTAATCTTGCTGTCCACGCACATAGGAATCCTACCCGAACACAAAGGACGGCCTTCTGCTTTATCACGGCCCATTCAGCCCGGCCCTCATCCTTGGGCCGGACACCTGAGGACCCCCGAAACCAGGACTCCCTCGGCGACCTTCACCCTTTACAGACTTCTTGGCTCGTCCATGGTCCAAATGCTTCCAAGTAACGTCTACTTGTGTAGGAGACACACACCCTATCTTTGGGAGGGACATGATGTCAAATGCAAGCATGAAGTTTCTGCTCGTGAGCTCATATGCAGCCTTGTGAAAAAAATTATAAACAATTTTTTTAAAAAGAATTTGGGGACAAACATTGACGAATTTTCAACGTGCGTGCAAATTTTCATGAAGTAAAAATATTCCAAAATGCTTCCGTACAAAAACAAAATTGATGCTCCAGGAAACAAACTTTTTGGAGCCTCAATTTCTTTCTGGTGGAATTTTGGAATGTTGTTTCTTAATGAAAATTTGCAAGCATGTTCAGAATTCTTAAATGTTGGTTACAAAAAAAAATCATTTTTTAATTTTACTGTTCACAAGAGTGCATACCAACTCATGAGAAGAAGGGTACTTTTTGGTCAAAAGCACCCTTTATTGTCATGCCAGTAACCAACCACAATTAGGGGACCTCGATGCACTTCAAAAAAGGAAAATGATTTAACTTTAAAGGCCAACATGTCCGGGCATGGTTTAGGGTGACATTAATCAAAGCAATGCATATTTCTCCATTTTTACATTTAGAGGGGACTTTAAAATAGGCATGCTTGATGTGTAACATGTTCATTTATTGCCCCTTGATTATTTGCCTACAAGGTTGAATTCAAACTACTCCCTCAGTCCCATAATATAAGAGCATTTTTACACTAGTGTAGTGTGAAAAACACTCTTATATTATGGGACGGAGGGAGTATCTTTTGGAGCCACGCGGTCGTATTCAACTGATCTATCTAACCAAAAAATGAGTGATGTGCCACATGAGAAAAAGCTTTGTTTTATCCTTCATTCTGATGCACATCTCCTCATCCTCCTCCTCCTCCGTC
>NC_041385.1:648540823-648554586 GCF_002162155.2 Triticum dicoccoides
TCCTCTTCTTTCCCTGACCCATCTTTCAAAGCACCATAGATACCTTGTGATGGAGATTGAGGTCACACCACCAAGCTCCAAGAAGATGTCAGGATGCGGGGAACTGACCCAAGGTCACCCAATTAGGTTATGTTGAAGCTCCCAAGAGCCAGATTCATGGACCGCAAGCCAGAATTGACAAAAGTCAGTACTTCTTTTTTTTGCGGGTAAAAACTTGTATTGCTCAGATTCAACCTTACAAAGATCAACGACCTCTGGGGGGGGGGTCAGAGCCCAGCCAGACAAAAGTGAGTGCCTGTGTTGTTGATGGAGACTAGGGCTGGAATTCGAGTCGAGCCGAGCCAACTCGGCTCGACTCGCTAGAGCTCGTTTCGTTAACGAGCTAGCTCGACTCGACTCGACTCGTTACTATAACGATCTCAAACCCAAGATTTGCTCGACTCGTATAACTCGTGAGCCGGCCGATTTAGCTTGTTAAGCTCGTTAAAGATATGAACATAAAACCCTCAAATATGATAAAAATGATTATATATTAAACATATATATAACTAAACAATTGTAATTCCCTTGTAACACATGAGTCTTCTGGGCGGCTGGGCCTTCAACGGTTGGGCCTTGTGTTATGCGCTTGGGACGAAGGGTCCTGAGTAGCTGATTTTTTTCTGGATTTGGAGTAGCTGGTCTTTTATACCAAGCCAAACGAGTTACATGAGTACTCGTGAGATTGACTCGTTTAACTTGGTCTATAAACGATTTTAAACTAAAGCTCGACTCGACTCGTTATTCTTCGAGTTCGAGTCGATTCGAGCCGAGTCACGAGCTACTCGTTTAGCTCGCGAACTACAAGCTTTTTTTCCAGCCCTAATGGAGACGTCAGAAGTTTTTGTCGCGTACTCACAAAGTTCAAATTTTGTGGATGCGTCTAAAATGTTGTAACATACTGAACGCCATTTAACACGGTCATGGGGAGAAACATCGCAGTTATGCAAATTTTTTTTTGCATAGAGTTCTATATTGCACCAAGAAAAAAAACCCAAGTTCACAGTTAGACGGGGTGTATGCAGAGGAGTTGATCGATGAAAATATGAATTGACCAACTACTCTGGTATCATTGCCACTCCATCTATTTATGACTTTTGTTGTGGGTTGTTTAGGAGTTCATGCTGCTAGACAGTTGTAATCAACCTATATTGAATAAATAGTTGTATGAATCGATTAACGCAAAGTCTAGATATTGTAAATAAACTTGACGATACCATGCGTGACCTCTAATCAACTCAAATCATTCCCGCAAAAGAAAAGAAAGGATTTTTATTAGTTTTGCTATAAATTGTGTCACACAACTTAATTTTGCATTAGAAGTTTCAAGTATTAAAAAATGCCATCCTTTAGTTAAACACGTACTTAGAAAATGTCACTCAACATCATTACCGTTCGCTCGAAGACCATTGATCGGGGTGAAGTGATTAAAATACCCCTAGACCCCACTTATCAGCGTCCCCCCTACAACTCTTTGTAACTGTAGGCCATAGTTTCAATATATGAAGAATGAAATTAGAAGCAAAAATAGCTTACACATGAGTGATCGAATCTCCACGTGTCATTATTTTTTCTTGTAGTTTAGTTCTCGATGTGATGACAATTAGGACCCACAGGTTATAGGGGAGCACAGACAAGTAAGGTTCAGATTTATTTTGGTCATTTCACAACGGTCAATGACCTTGATCAAATTATAACGGTGTCGAGTGACATTTTTTAGCATATACTTAACAGAAGGATTACATTTTTTTAGTAGTTGAAACTTCTAATGACAAAATTGAGTAGCGTGGCAAAAGTGATAAAACCCAAAAATAAAAAACTCAAATCATGTTCATAGCCGCGTAGACAAAGTGACAAACATCCCGATCTTTCCTACTGTTCCATACACGACGACCCGTACGTGGCGGTGGAGTCATCTCGCCGCCTCGTTCCTGCCCCCGCTCCCGCTACTGCGCCCGCGGCGCGCTGCTGCTCCTGCTGGAAGTCGCGCCTGACGGACCAGAGCACCTCGGCGCACCGCCGCATGGCCGGCCGCGCCGCGCGCTCCGGGGCCGCGCACTCGGCCGCCAGCGCCATCACCCTCTCCACGGCCGCGACCGCCGCGCTGGTCCTGCGCATCCGGGGGTCCATCACCACCACCACGTCGCCCTCCCTGCACTTCCGCAGCGCCTGCGTCCACATGGTAATTCCGTCGAACACCTTAATTGCAGTCCCTTTGAACGCCCAAAATGTTTGCTAGAGTGGAGATGTTTTACCCATTCGGTGCTGAGGCGTTGCTGCCGGCCACGGTTGCGCTCTACGGGTCGTCGGCCGGTGATGAGCTCGACGAGGAGGACGCCGAAGGAGTAGACGTCGCTGCGTTCAGTGAGGTGGTTCGTGTTCAGGTAATCGGGGTCGACGTACCCTACCGTGCCCTTCACCATTGTTGATATGTGAGTTGCTTCGGTGTCGTATGGGGCTAGGCGCGCAAAGCCGAAATCGGACACCTTTGCTCTCAGCTGATCTGTTAGGAGAATGTTGGACGACTTGATATCACGGTGGATGATTGGGTTGTCTGCATCTCCATCATACAGAAATATTGGTCAGACATTAGGATGTCGGTAATTCGTATCTGTCGTGGATGCAGATACATTATTTAGGGATTCATAAATTTAATGTGTGCAAAATACCGACAAATTTTGATAAATAAAATTTGAAATTTGTGGTGATTAGTGCATCTCCAACGGCAACGCGCAAATTTCCTCCCGCATCCGTCCGCGGACAGGGGGACCAGTCCGCGGACACGGATGCGGGACAAATTTTGATAAATATAATTTGAAATTTGTGGTGATTAGTGCATCTCCAACGGCAACGCGCAAATTTCCTCTCGCATCCGTCCGCGGACAGGGGGACCAGTCCGCGGACACAGATGCGGGAGGACGACATCCAACGCTGGCTGCATACATTTTGACAACAACTCAAACTAACAAGACGAAATTCAATCAAACATGACCAGATTTCAGATAAACACGGCCGGATTTCATATAAGCATGACGGATTTCATTTAAACTTGACGGATTTCATCTATACATGACTAATTTCATTGCATTTACATCAACTAAGCGGAGCTCGTCCGGCTAGGTCTAAATGGTTGACGGCACCCATTCCCTGTGTCCGGCCATGAACCAAGAGAACTGAAGCTTCGCCTTTTCCAACTCCGCCTCGGCGCTCTCCAGCTCTGCCTCCGTAACCTCCGCCTCCGGAGGCCCGGGAAGGGAAGTTGTCCGCCTCCACATCGCCGTGCCGGTTTCTTCGTGGTGGCAGTGGGGCGCGGCCTCGGCGTTATCCGCCTCCTCGCCGGTCTCGCCGAACACCGCCTCGCCCGTGCCGTCGTCGCACTCCTTGCCAGCGTCCGCCACCCGCTGCCGGTACCGCCAGCGGGCGAGGCGGATCTCGCGGGTAGAGAGATAGGACTCGAGCAACGCCTCCTGCTCCGCCACGTCAGTGTCCTGCGCGAACACTCTGTCGGCGGCGATCTGCTCCTCCGCCTGCAGATGCTCGTGGAGGAGGTGGTGGTTTTAGGCGGCGGCGGGCGCCTCCCGGAACTGCTCCTCCCGCACCATGTCCATGTATTGGGCATGGGCCTTGCCGATGGTCATGGTGCTATGCACCGGCGAGGGTGGCGCGGAGGAGGAGGATGGTGGCGGGGAGGAGGAGGGTGGTGCCGGTTCGTCGTCGGCAACGTCCTCCATTGGGACGTCATCGTCCTCCGGCTGCCTGCCGGCCAGCCAGCCGGCAACAATGGCGGCCCTTCTTCTGGCCTGACGTCAGCCTGTCCCAGAGAGCTTTGGCGGGGAAGGGATCCATGGTGGGAGTGTTGCGGGGAGGAATCGGAGGTGGATGACTGCGGCTATGGCCGGGGCACCAGCTTTTATAGCAATGGTGGGTGGCAGGGGGACGAACGAGTGGCCCGGAGGAAGGAGAGGCCTCAGCACTCCTAGTGCCATCAATGCGGGCGGCAGACGGACGGACAGGCGGTCGTCATGTTGTTTGAACACGCGGCAGTCGCCTGCATCATGAAGCGACGCGGGCGGCGCTTTCTCGGCCTGTGCGCCGCTTCAATGCCGGCGCTAGTGAGCGGTCGCGTCCGCTCTGGCCGGGCATGAAGGCGGGCGCTGACGCTCTGGAGCGGCACTAACCGAAAACGCGCAAGAGGGGGAGGGTTTTTTGGTGGGCTAGGGCGGTCAGAAGCGAGCGTGGGATCGGTCCGGACTCCTGCAACCCTCCCCCACGTTTGTCTCTGCTTTACGGGAGAAAATGCATCCGGATCGCGCCGCGGACCGATACAGGACCACGTTGGATGGCTTCCGCGGTCCGGACGGTTGCGGGAGGTTTGAGGGTCGGCGTTGGAGATGCCCTTAGTTTAGACATTCAGAGCTTTGCTCATGTATGCGTGACCTCACGTAAGTGTGGATACAAACATATACATGCTCTGTGCAAGGTACATCTATAATTGTTCACAATGTAGCACATTTCCCCCCTTTGAAGGCCCAACAGATATTTCAAAATAAGGCAAACCATGCTTGTGAACAAAGATATTGAATTTGGAAACTGTAATCTGTGGGATACCAAATATGCTACTCCCTCCTATCCATATTAATTGTCGCTGATTTAGTACAACTTTGTATGGATCGGAGGGTGTAACTGAAATTGAGTGGTCTTAGTGTTGTCATAGAGAAGTACAGTAGAGCATAATACCTGTGTATCCATGTAAGTAAGCAACAGCATGAGCTATGTCGATGGCAATGTTGAGACGCTGTGAAAATTCCAATGGTTCCCCTCTTGATCCTGCATAGTGAAAAAGTTTGTGGTCCCAAAATTCGTTTAATCTAGTAGAAATTTGTGAGAGAAATAGCAATATATCTACGTCATACATTCAGTCCCAAGAAGACTTGAGTAACAAAGCTATAGAGGGAACATTGAACATGTATGGTTATAAAAATAAAATAGAGTACAAACATTTACTTAGTGACTTGTATAAGAAAATACCTACAATAATACTCCCTCCGTTCCTAAATATTTGTCTTTTAGAGATTTCAAATGGACTACCACATACGGATGTATATAGACATATTTTAGGGTGTAGATTCACTCATTTTGCTCCGTATGTAGTCACTTGTTGAAATCTCTAGAAAGACAAATATTTAGGAATGGAGGGAGTATGTTTGATTTCATCCAGTTCCACGGCCTTACTGGGTTCTCTATCTGTACACATTTTAACAATACTACAATGACCTCAAGCAAATTTGACCTACCATCCAAGTGTTCATGTAGTGTTCCGTTGCTGATATACTCAACCAGAATCAAGCGCTCATCCTGATGCTCCAGGTGTCCGAGAAACTTCACTAAGTTTAAATGTTCTACCTTAGACAATATCTGGATTTCACTCCTGAACTCTGCAGATAGGTGCCTGTCAAACATATTCTGCCAATTCCAGATGTTACGTGAAAGGATTTCATTCATTTCGTTGCTCGGAGTAATTTATTAGTAAAGATGTGAACTTCCTCTGATAAGATAGCCTTCCACTAACCTTCTTAGCTCTCTTTACGGCTATTATGGATCCATCCCTGAGCTTCGCCTTGTACACAGTGCCAAAATTTCCTTTCCCAATTTTGTTCTGTTCACTGAAGTTTGAAGTAGCCAGGCAAACTTCCTGAAATGAGAACTGGTCTTGCCATGACTTGGTTTGACTAGTGCTTGTGCTGCTTACTGATGAAATTCTCGAGACTGCCATAAATCATTGGAAACCTTAAATTTCTTAGTTGTAGTTAATCAAACTCGCTTTACTTCATCAATGGAACAGCTAATATTAGAAATACATGCATGCACACTGATGAAAATGCAAGCTGAATATCTTGAATAACAGAAATAACGATTGGGAGAAATATCTGGATGGTATTAACTGAACTACAATGCTAACTTGATGGATTTCGAATTAACATAGGCTTGCGTCCCCAAGATTAATGTAAACAGGACAGAGAAGGTGGCAAATTGGGATTCTCTAAAAGCTTTTAATAAGCTGGTTTGATGATAGACGAAACATCATGCCGTATTATATGATATTTAACCTAGAAGTTTGGCCTTGATGAGAACTGACTCCTCATTGTTGCTGTATGCTACAAATTTGCATTTTTGCATGGTTCAAATTTTGAAGGCCTTTCACATGTCATTTGACTAGGTGCCAAGTTAACATAAGTACATGTTTTCTTTTGTGCAATTCAATTTAATGACTAAAATAACCGGCTCAAATTGCAGAGACATATGCAGTCACAGGATAACATGTACATGATGAATGAAGAGAGAAAGGTGAGCTTACTGGAACTAGTGGACACATCATGAGCATCTTCCGAGGATTTGACATGGCCCTCCCTAATTTCAGATTGGCGAGGAGCGAGGCAGTTTGTGCATGCTCCGGCAATCGTCGTAGCAGCTTCTTCCCAGAATGATTTCCTGCTCCTGGCCTTCTCCTCAGGCACACTGGAAGGAGGTGTATAGGTGGATGCCCTGTAGAAGACCGGATCTGTCTGAAACTCATGGTTGGAGGCAGAGAGGTCTCCTCCATGGCCCGAGCTGAGTGCTCGATGGCGTGCTGCCCGCATAACTTTCTTTTTTGGAGATCAAACTGCCTGCATAACCGACGGGGTTAGAAGATGGCGTTGGAACCTGCTCTCACAGGCAGTTCATCTGGTTCTTTCCTTGAACTTTGTTGGACATAACGCAATGGACCGGTTCAAGCTTGACCTGGTGGTGGTGGGTACCTCTAAATAACTATGAAAGGAATGCTCCTTTGGGCCTAAGGTCAAACCAGTGGAGCCCTGATGTCGTCTATGATAACAACACTTCAGAGACCAGGAATTTAATATGGGTGAAGGATGCAGAGATTGAGCCTTCAGACTCTTGGCAAGAGAGAAGTGCACCAGGCTTCATCCTGTGCCGTCCTCTACTCTGGAGTTCCAACCCTAGCGAAGGAAGCATTACATTCTCTGCTGCCACAGGAAAGTTTGAGTTGATCATCTGGACGGTTCAGGCCCTTGACGGATGACTTGCCGTTACGATGTCGTACGTCACCCCAGCAGTTGATTCAGGTTTGGTGTTTGTTCTTTCAGTAAGAGTCAATATGACCAGCAGTTGATTTTCAGGTAGTTTGGTGTTTGTTCTTTCAGTAGGAGTCACTATGACCAGGATGTACACGTCCGTCCATGATTGCACAGCAGCTGTTTTCCTTTTTCTTTTATTCAGGGCATTTCGACACCCTAACCCTGTTTCGCATCAGCGGGGAGCTCCAAGTGGCGTTTTAGAACTCAATGCGCCCCCTCTATTTCACATCAAATCAATATTTGAGGGGACTAGGTATGCTGATAGTTACAAGTACCATACTATATTTTTCGCACATTTATGAACAGTAAGACATTGCAATAACTATAATTCTCCTTCGGTCAATGGACAGCTATCATGAAACGCCGGCTCAAGCTAAAATGTCTCACATTATGAGTTTAAATGCCCTCCACAACTTATATTACTGTCTTTACACCCTCAACAGGTTCCCCACTTTGTTTGTGAGTTCCTGGTCTCACCTTTTCACTAATCATGCAGTACAACTGCTAGCCATTTTAAACAAGGGCAACTCTTGCCTCACCAAACTATGCTAGATCAAGCCATTCAACCATACTGTCCATTATTTTCGGTCTCTACCACTGCCATCGCCAGTTTGCCACCCCTAAAGTACAGCTCCTACACCGCCATTTATTCTCTGGCATGCTTCAGGTATCCTTGACTCCTGAAATTCACATTTCGGACTTGCGCATCAGAAAGATTCACATGATCTAAACCTCTGAAACCCTGCTTCCACAATAAGACAATTCACCACATACTTCCACTACATCGAAGCACACGATGTTGTAGTCCGGATGTGTAATGCTCATCTCTCGTTCACGGAAATTTCCGGTACTATCCCATATGATAATGCCACAATACTCCCAGTGAATCATCAAATTGTTTACTATATATTTTCTCTTTACCACTAGCTACTGCCATCAAAATCAACACGCTCTCCAGTAGCAAAGATATCCCAGAACAGGGCACTGCTGAAATATAGAAGTGATGTTAATGTTAAAAATCCACGGAAAGAACCCATCCGATCAACAAAGAATCCTGCTCCAATAGTTCCTAAAATGGCAGCAAATGTTCCCGTCGTATTTGCCATTCCTGTTAGCACACAAACATAGATTAAATATATAGTAATGCATATGCACAAAAACTATAACAAAAACACAGGGAGCACAAGGAACTTATTTAGTACCATGTAGCACTCCAGCATATTGTGGGGCGATCTCCTGGTAAGAATTTAAAAATTATTTCCATCAGATAGGAAAGAGAATCCGAATTGGGTGTCAGGGGAGGGGGGGTGGGGGTGGGGGAATGAAATTAAAAAAAAATGTGACTGCTTCGCACACTGAACTAATGTTACAAGTTTAAACACCTGAAAATTTACAAGGAATCCTGAGTGACCAAAGGACTTCAAACCAACAGCAATAGTTAGCCAAGCTGAAGCAATGGCTGGACTCTTTGCTGCATTCAAACCAATAAGAGCAATAGCAGGACCCACAAAGCCAATTGTCTGCACGAAACAATATTAAAGGGTCAAAGCTTGGATTTAATCCCAGCAGCATATATCCACATTGAGATGACAAATTTTATTTTCAAATCAATAGTAATAAACGGCAGGTGGTAGCACAAAAACTTGGCATTTTCACCAGAGTATTCTACTGTCATTTACCATTGCGAGAATTGTGTTACGGATATACAATTCAGCTCTGACTATAATTTAGCCAAGCTGGATAACAAAAAGAAGGGTAGATTGGTAAAGTTGTTGTTCATGAAGGGTCACCTATGTTAATAATTGCTTTGAAAATATCCATGCCTTGCATTCCAAACATGCAATAGCTTACAAATTTAACATATGTAAAGTTGCTTTGAGAATATCCATGCCTTGCATTCCAAACATACAATAGCTTACAAACTTAACATATGCTGATTGATGTATCTTGTGAAACCAACTGCCAATAGTGAACGCACATCATATCACAAAATTATGGTATGTTTGGTAAGAATGTGGAGGTGTACTCAAGATCTTATCCAATAAAACAAACTAAAAACACAATGATGATTCTTCACTTTTATTTTAACCTGAAAATTTCAGCAACACACCTGCATTATCTTCCGAGTTAAAGTAATGCTTGTGCCATTTCGGATAAGTGCGTCTGATACAACACCAGCCACATAACCTAAAACTGCCATCATGACCCAGGGAATTGCACTAAACCATGCAGCTTCTCTCAGATTGACATGAAATATCTGACCACCAAGGAAATATTTATTAAACCACAGGGAGAATCAGTTTATTTAGTCTAGAAACATGCAGCGGAATCAGGGCTTACGGTTTTGAAATACACTGGCATCCATGAAAGGATGACGAAATAGCCCTGAAAAAATAACACAGCCCTCAAGAGATTACCCATAAACAGTATTCTTCACATGGCACAATCTAACCAAGAGTTAAGTTTATAGGAGTTACCCAGCTATGCATAGCATTTGCAGAAATTAAAGCCCAGGTCGGCCATTTAGAAAGTAGGTTTCTAAACGGAGGGATCTTTCTTAGTTTTTCACTTTGAACTTGAGGTTTCACCAATTTCTGACCCTTTGTAATATACTCTAGTTCATATGCTGATATTTGAGGATGTTCACCAGGAGTTCCCGTTATAGCAGATATCCACACCAGCACCCACAGAAATCCAAACAAACCAAAAATCACAAAGGGTCCAAATGTTCCAGTTCGTGACATGATAATAGGGGAAAGAAGTAAGCCGATGGTATTTCCAAGCTGAAAGCCAGCCATCGCGATCCCCACAGCACTAGATCGTTCAGTACGAGGAAACCACCTGTAAGAAAAGGCCCAATGTAAACGTTTTCATAAATCTTGACGGGCAGGGCAACAAAAACAATATAAATATTAGGTTCTGGTAAAAGCGTGAAGACTGATCAAGTGAACAAAAATTCAGAAATCAAAAGAAATACCTCAGCACCATATTGTTCATACATGGCAATGCCACTCCTTCTGCAACACCGAGCAGAATTCTAGTTGAGATGAACAACCAAAGTGAGCGTGCAGCTGCCCAAGGGGAAAGGAATGTAGCGAAGGACCATAAAGCCACACCATACGCCATGACTCGCTTCCCACCGTAGTAGTCAACAAGCGCTCCACCGATTATAGGTGATATCAGATATCCCCAAAGGAAGGACGACTGTATGAAGCATCAAAAACACAATGGCATCACCACATCATTCAAGGATGATGCACACAGTCATGTACTCCCTCTGCCCCAAAATATAAGAACATTTTTAACACTACACTAGTGTCAAAAACGTTCTTATATTATGGGACGGAGGGAGTAGAAAACAAGAACAGTATAGGCAGTGGGCAAACAAGAACAGTATAGGCAGTGGGCACTCCACAGTTTGGTTAAGGTGAACAGACATCCGGACTTCCATGGTTTGTCAAACACAACAGTTTGTACATTACTTTATGGCTGCCATGGGAGGAAACTATGCATAATGTATAATATGGATGAAGAAACTGAAAGAATTAACATGTGAGTAACCGATTTAGTGGAAAATGTATTAAATCTTATACCCAGCTTGTCATCCGAGCGATGCCACCGTTAAAGTATTAAACAGTAATTGCAATTGAGCACTGGACCACCTGTTTAAACCTTAATCGTCGCAGTTGAGCATTCAATCACCAAACACAGTTACACAATTGCGTTCAGTCACTGATGGAAGAGTGGTGTAGTGTAGTGCAGACAATCAACAGCAAACAGAAGCAGCGAGAGCTGGGAACCTGCACGACGCCGGCGAAGGAAGGGGTCCATCCGTACGCCTGGGAGAGCGGGACGATGGCCACGGACATGACGACGCGGTCGGCGTTGCAGAGCGCGAGGGCCAGCCCCAGCATCGCCGCCACCTTCACCCTCTCAGACGTCATGAACTCCGCCGCCAGAGCCTGCGCCTCGCCTCCACCGGCGGCGGAGGCCCCAGGAGGCGCAGCAACGGGGCGGGTCCTGTTCCCGGCCAGAGGGCGGAGCGGCTGAAGAGGAGAAGGACACGCGAGGCGGCGGGGCTGCCATGGAGGCGGACGCGAGGTTTGAGCGCGGGCGGGAGGAGGCAGGCGACGGCGGCCGGAGAGGAAGGGGGGAGCGGAGGGAGGCAGAAGCGAGCGGGTCAAGGGGAGCAGTTGGCCGGGAGCGGCCATGGTTTGTTTTCTCCGCCGCCTGGGTGCGCTCTGCCGGAGTGGAAGTGGTGGGTGGATGATTCAGGTGAGGTGGATTGGTGCAGTGACGTGTAAGATTTACGGGCTCCTTTGTTCACGTGGTCCGTGATGCTGGCGCTGGTTTGTTCTGGCCCGGCTTGACGGTACAACTCGCAATTTGCATGGGCCGGAGCCGGTGACAAGTGGCCCTCGGCCCCAAGGTCCGCCGGCGGCTCCGTCTTCTCCGGTCTGCTGCTGTGCAAGAATTCTCAGGCAAGGCACTTCCCACAATTGTCTCAGAAAACAAAAAACAAAAAAGGTATATTTCCCACAATCTGAATTCCTGCAATCAGAGTTGGGTAGCTCACCATTCAAGTGTGGAGCGCAATCTTTGAAGGCAACTTGCTCAAGGCTTGATACGTACGTAGAATTTATAATGGTGCAACGATTCATGCATGACGTGACAACTTGCTTCCTCAAGATTTTAACGCGAGACACATCACAAGTTTGACATCAGATCCACCACAGTTGGTCAGCGAACTCATCTTGCACAGTACGGGAGACTAGGACAGGGAGCTGGTTTGAAACACATTCATGGCTTTTGATGTTGAGGCGATTATTTCTATTCCATTATGCACTAGACAGATTGAGGATTTCTGGTCGTGGAGTCACAATCGAAAGGGGACCTTCTCCTTTATATCAGCCTACCAGATGCTTGTCATCACAAAGCACCGCCGGGGGGACTCGTCAAACTCCGAAGCCGAACATCGATCATGGTGTCATCTATGGAAAGTACACGTGCCCTCGAAAATTAGAATATTCCTTCGGAGGTTGGCTCAACAACCAATTCCGTCGGCATATTTATTTCATCATCCAAACATGGCTACAACCAACAATTGTGTATTGTGCGGGAATGTTGATTCATAGCGACACTCACCGTTAGAATGCACCAAGTCGTGTTGTATTTGGGCCCTCGAGGACCAAGACCTAGTGAACGTCATAAGTGAAACAACAGAGCCTGATGCAAAATGTTGGATATTCACTGTCATGGAGAAGCTCCCCCATCCAACATTCATTCGTGTGCTCGTCACTTTATGGGAAATTTGGTACGCCAGACACAAAACGATCCACGAGAATGATTTTGAGAGCCTGACCAACACGCATGCATTCATTGATTGGTTCATAGCGGAAAAAATGCAGGTAGACCAACTCTTGTGCTGCCACAGACACAAAACTGATCACGATGCTTGTTCTTGCTGCTCCCCCCTCCCCATCGGTAGGCTATGGTAAAATCAAGGTAGATAAGGTTGTTTTCAGGTCTTCAAATCGTGGAACCATTGGTACAATATACAGGAGCAGTGATGGAACTTGCATGGGAGCTTCTGTGTCTGGGGGTCGCTGATCCAACAACACTGGAGGCTTTGGCCTACCGTGAAGCCATGGCATTGGCTTCTGATCTGATGCAAACACACATCGTTGTCAGGTTCGGCTGCAAGGTGGTGGTCTCAAATATTTCAGAGGGCAATGGTGGGAAGGACGACCGCATCATCCAAGAAATTCAGCTCATGTCTTTAGATTTCTAGCGCCGCTCACTGCTCTTTTATTTTTGAAGGAAGGGCCTCGAATATTGAGGTACATAGCCTCGCTAAGTACACACTTAGTCTTTCTGTAGGCCACCATGTTTGGCTACTACAACTTCCTGATCTCAATTGTATTCCTTTAAACATTCTTGAGCAATACATAAAGTGTGTGTTTAGCCTAAAAAAAGTTATCCCTTTTTAGAAGGCCATCATGGCTAGCTTGTTAAAATCAAAATAAGATTATGTCAGTCATGAGCTTACTAACAAAAAACTCATTAGGCTCATCTAACCAATTAAAAACGGAATCATTACAATTAGTTTAGTTTGCTATCACATGAGTCGTTTGATCAGCCGAACGAAAACAATAGTTAAATATGACCTTGCCAATCATTGTAGTTATATCCACACACTCTACGAATGTTGTCGATGCCTTATCCCACCATCTTGCTTGCCCGGTGCAAAAATTAATCACTTGAAGAGAGACATATTTTGCCTCCATCCGGTTGAAGCCAAGGGAGTTAGCAAGTTCCACACCATCTCTCATATCCATTGCTTCTGTTGTAATTATGTCGGCAACCTACATAACAAACTTGCATTGAGCAGACAAGAAATTACATGTGTCATCTCATAAAATAGCAGTAGCTGTGTCTACTCCTTCATCCAAAAAGAATGCAACATCCACATAAAGTTTAATGAACATGGATAGGCTTACACCATTTCAAATTAGACTTAGAAGAGACCTGGAAAACTGTATTCCAAAAGTTGCTCACTATTGACAACACTGAAATTGGCCATCTCCA
>NC_041385.1:648554819-648615186 GCF_002162155.2 Triticum dicoccoides
ACTCCCAACAACTAGAACTTGCTTGGCATTCAGACTTGGTTTTAAACTCAGTTCTTGTTGTAGGGTGGAGACCCTAAGTGGGGATCTTTCATGAATTGGAGGGGGATCCCACGAAGAACCGAAGAACAAAAAGGGAAATCACAAGAGGAACACTCAAGAACAAGTCCAATAACACATCCAGTAGACTAGCAACGCATGGATCCACAAGATACATGGTAAGGTTCATCCCAAATCCTATGAAGGAGATAAGGTCTTGATGATCTAGATAGATCCTTCCCACAAGGGGGTCTTGAATCCCTAAGGATCTTCTCCAATGGAGGTCTTGAACTCCAATGGAGTGTTCTCCCTCTCTCAAGAGGAATCCCACAAGGGGAGATACATGAGCTAAACTCTAATGTCTAGATCTATTCTTAGCTAAGTCTAAATGGAGGAGGAGGTGGAGTATATATAGGTCCAAGTGATGGAAGGGTAAGGAGGGGAGAAATGGGAATACATGGGCAAAGCCCAACAGCAACACACAGGGGGCCTCGTGTGGACGGCGTAAATGGAGCCCGTGCGCACGGGGTCTCCAGCGACCTAACGCGGTAGCCCGTGCGCACGGGGCCTGTGAGGCCCGTGGGCACGGGGGTCCCGTGGGCACGGTACACGCCCGTGCACACGGGGTCTTCAGGACCGTGCAACCTGGGAGGCCCGTGGACACGGGGTTGAGGAGGCCCGTGCGCATGGGGTCGCCTGGGAGCTTCTGCCTTCTTCTTGGCCGGTTCCTTCTCCGCTTCCAGGCTTCCCTCTTGGATGGTGTAGTTGTTCTCCTGAGCTTGGACTCCTCCTCAGTGAATGTGTAGCTCCACTCACACCTATGTATGCATACGAGAGAGGGGTCAAGTATTATACCATCCTCGAAGGGTACAAGTGGACACATGTAAAGGAGATGATTCACCTTTATGTATGTGAAGTAGATGTTGCATGTGTCACTTGCCAAATGGACTCTTGACATGATGATGTCCATAGGATGCTCTGCATCATCCCCTCCCCCTTGGGAAAGATCCATCCTCGGATCAAAATCCAAATCACCATGGAAAGAGATGTCGACGCCATGTATAAGTGGACGATCACCAAGCGTTCATCATCTTGAAGTTTGAAATGGGAACTCTCCAATGTCGCACCGTCTAGTGATTCCTCCAAAAGGATCAAGGACAACAAGCACTTGGAAAAATGAATGTGGTTAGCGTTAGTGCAAAACCAAGCATTCAAGAGGTGATTCACCTACAAGTGTCATCATCAAGCATAGCATAGGGTGTGACAAAGGATTGTGACATGCATGTAAGCACATAAATTGAGCACATGCAAAAGCATCATGGAAACAATCATGCAAAGGTGAGGTAAAGGTGCTATGTGTGACAAGTGAACAAGCATCTACCTCAGTGTCATAGAAAGCATGCAAAAGCGCTAAAAATGATCTATGGTATGCATAGGAAGCATGCACAACACCAAATAAAATGAAGTGTCTAAACACATGGGTCAAGTGCAAGACAATCCAAGCATAACATGCATTGGGTGTAGTGAAAATAGTGTGGCACTCAACACAATAGAAAGAGCAATTGGTCATCATGTGTGAGGTAAACAAGTCAAGAAAATGACAAGCAAATGGACATGGCATATGAGAAGTGATGACATTGGCGCAACCAACCATATGATAGGAGCAAGTAATTCTCAAAACGGATGCAACACACAAGGCATATATGTCATGAGGCATGGAAAGGTGCAAATGACAAGTTGAAGCAAGATCTCTAACATGTGCGCAATCAAGTGGACCAAGATGACCAATAAGTCTCATGGTGCAAGCAACACAAGTAGTATGATCCATAATATCCATGTTCAAGAAGGATGTCACCTTGAAGGTGTCTTCTTGTGCGTCCTTCACAATGCCGAAGCACAAGCAAGTGCGATGTAGAACCACATCGGTCGAGAGTGGCTCGCTCTCAAGAGCTCGAATGGTCAGCTCATAGGAAGTGGAAGTTGACAAGAAGTTGAAGTATCCTACACATGGACAAAAGAAACCAAACAACGTATGTGCATGATAGATAAACACATCATCCATCATGATGGTTCTCTTCTCTTGCACATAACCATTAGAAGTAAAATTGCATGAGAAATATGATGCAACAATGGCAATTTTCATGTCACTAGGCTGAAGGAAATATGCCCTAGAGGCAATAATAAAGTTGTTATTTTATATTTCCTTATTTCATGATAAATGTTTATTATTCATGCTAGAATTGTATTAACCGGAAACTTGATACATGTGTGGATACATAGATGATGACCCACAAGTGTAGGAGATCTATCGTAGTCCTTTCGATAAGTAAGAGTGTCGAACCCAACGAGGAGTAGAAGGAAACAACAAGCGGTTTTCAGTAAGGTATTCTCTGCAAGCACTGCAATTATCAGTAACAAATAGTTTTGTGATAAGGTAATTCGTAACAGGTAACAAGTAACAAAAGTAAATAAGGTGCAGCAAGATGGCCCAATCCTTTTTGTAGCAAAGGACAAGCCTGGAAAAACTCTTATATAGAGAAAAGCACTCCCGAGAACACATGGGAATTATCGTCAAGCTAGATTTCATCACGCTCATATGATTCGCGTTCGTTACTTTGATAATTTGGTATGTGGGTGGACCGGTGCTTGGGTACTTCCCTTTCTTGGACAAGCATCCCACTTATGATTAACCCCTATTGCAAGCATACACAACTACAAAAGAAGTATTAAGGTAAACCTAACCATAGCATGAAACATATGGATCCAAATCAGCCCCTTATGAAGCAACTCATAAACTAGGGTTTAAGCTTCTGTCACTCTAGCAACCCATCATCTACTTATTACTCCCCAATGCCTTCATCTAGGCCCAAACAATGGTGAAGTGTCATGTAGTTGACGTTCACATAACACCACTAGAGGAGAGACAACATACATCTCATCAAAATATCGAACGAATACCAAATTCACATGACTACTTATAGCAAGACTTCTCCCATGTCCTCAGGAATAAATGTAACTACTCACAAATCATATTCATGTTCATAATCAGAGGGGTATTAATATGCATTAAGGATCTGAACATATGATCTTCCACCGAATAAACCAACTAGCATCAACTACAAGGAGTAATCAACACTACTAGCAACTCACAGGTACCAATCTGAGGTTTTGGGACAAAGATTGGATACAAGAGATGAACTAGGGTTTGAGAGGAGATGGTGCTGGTGAAGATGTTGATGGAGATTGACCCCCTCCCACTGAGAGGATCGATGGTGATGATGATGATGATGATGATGATGACGATTTCCCCCTCCCGAAGGGATGTTTCCCCGGCAGAACAGCTCCGCTGGAGCCCTAGATTGGTTCCGCCTCGTGGCGGCGGTGTTTCGTCCTGAGAGCTTGCTTATGATTTTTCCAGGGTAAAAGACTTCATATAGCAGAAGATGGGCACCAGAGGGCTGCCAGGTGGCCCACGAGGCAGGGGCGCGCCCAGGGGGGTAGGGCGCGCTCCCTACCCTCGTGGACGGTGGGTGGCCCCCCTCTAGTATTTCCTTGCTCAATATTTTTTATAAATTCCAAAAATAACTTCCGTGGAGTTTCGGGACTTTTGGAGTTGTGCAGAATAGGTCTCTAATATTTGCTCCTTTTCCAGCCCAGAATTCCAGCTGCCGGCATTCTCCCTCTTCATGTAAACCTTGTAAAATAAGAGAGAATAGGCATAAGTGTTGTGACATAACGTGTAATAACAGCCCATAATGCAATAAATATCGATATAAAAGCATGATGCAAAATGGACGTACCAATAGACAAAACACTGTGTCCCTAGTAAGCTTCTACTAGACTAGCTCGTTAATCAAAGATGGTTAAGTTTCATAACCATAGACATGGGTTGTCATTTGATGAATGGGATCACATCATTAGGAGAATGATTTATTGGACCAGACCCATCCGTTAGCATAGCATATTGATCGTTCGGTTTTATTGCTATTGCTTTCTTCATGTCAAATACATATTCCTTCGACTATGAGATTATGCAACTCTCGGATACCAGAGGAATGCCTTGTGAGCTATCAAACGTCACAACGTAACTGGGTGATTATAAAGATGCTCTATAGGTATCTCTGAAGGTGTTTGTTGGGTTGGCATAGATCGAGATTAGGATTTGTCACTCTGAGTATCAGAGAGGTATCTCTGGGCCCTCTCGGTAACACACATCATAAGAAGCCTTGCAAGAAAAGTGACTAATGAGTTAGTTACAGGATGATGTATTACATAATGAGTAAAGAGACTTGCTGGTAACAAGATTGAACTAGGTATAGAGATACCGACGATCGAATCTCGGGCAAGTAACATACCGATGGACAAAGGGAATTACGTATGTTGTCATAACGGTTCGACCGATAAAGATCTTCGTAGAATATGTAGGAGCCAATATGGGCATCCAGATTCCGCTATTGGTTATTGACCGGAGAGGGGTCTCGGTCATGTCTACATAGTTCTCGAACCCATAGGGTCCGCACGCTTAACGTTCGATGATGATATATTATTATATGAGTTATGTGATTTGGTGACCGAATGTTGTTCGGAGTCCTAGATGAGATCACGGGCGTAACGAGGAGTCTCGAAATGGTCTAGAGGTAAAGATTTATATATATGACGATGGTATTCGGATACGGAAGTGTTCCGGAGGGTACCGTGTACATATCGGGTCACCGGAAGGGGTTCTGGGCACCCCCGCCAAAAGATATGGGCTTAATGGGCCAAGGAGGGGACAGACCAGCCCACAAGGGGCTGGTGCGCCCCTCCACCAGGCCGACCAGCCCTAGGGAAAGGAAAGGGGAGAGGGAAAGTTCCTCCTTCCTTCCCCTCCTCAAGGGAGAAAGGAAGGGGGGGGCACCTCCCCCTTCCTTCCCCTGGCGCTTATACAAGGAAGGGGGAGGCCGAACCAGGGCAGGAGCCAAAGTGGGATTTGGCCCCACTTGGGGCGCCCCCTTGGCCTCTCCCCTCTCCCTCCACCTATATATATGAGAAGGGGGCGCCTAGCACACCCACGACATAATCTTAGCCGTGTGCAGCCCCCCTCCACGGTTTACTCCCTCGGTCATATTTTCGCAGTGCTTAGGCGAAGCCCTGCGGAGATCACTTCACCATCACCGTCACCACACCGTCGTGCTTCTGGAACTCATCCACTACCTCACCAACTTGCTGGATCAAGAGGGCGAGGACGTCACCGAGCTGAATGTGTGCTGAACACGGAGGTGTCGTACGTTCGGTACTCGATCAGTTGGATCGTGAAGGAAGTTTGACTGCATCAAACACGTTGTTAAACGCTTCCGCTTACGTTCTACGAGGGTACATAGACACACTCTCCACCTCTAATTGCTATGCATCTCCTAGATAGATCTTGCGTGAGCATAGTAATTTTTTTGAAATTGCATGTTATGTTCCCCAACAGTGGCGTCCGAGGCAGGTCTATGCCTAGATGATATACACGAGTAGAGCACAAAGAGTTGTGGGCGGTGATTGTCATACTGCTTACCACCAATGTCTTATTTTGATTCAGCGGTATTGTTGGATGAAGCTGCCCGGACCAACCTTACATGACCATGTTCATGAGATCGGTTCCACCGGGAGACATGCAACTAGTTTTGCATAAAGGTGGCTGGTGGGTGTCTGTTTCTCCTACTTTAGTTGAATCGAATTTGACTGCGGCCGGTCCTTGTTGAAGGTTAAAACATCAAACTTGATAACTTACCGTTGTGCTTTTGATGCATAGGTAGGAACGGTTCTTGCTAGAATCCCGTAGCAGCCACGTAAAACTTACAACAACAAAGTAGAGGACGTCTAACTTGCTTTTGCAGGGCATGTTGTGATGTGATATGGTCAAGACACGATGTGATATATGTTATTGTGTGAGATGATCATGTTTTGTAAAAGTTATCGGCAACCGGCAGGAGCCCTATGGTTGTCTCTTTATTGTATGGAATGCAAACGCCATGTAATTGCTTTACTTTATCACTATGCATTAGTGATAGTTGTAGAAGCAATAGTTGGCGAGATGACCATGATGCAACGATGGATATCAATGTGTCGAGCCGGTGACGATGGAGATCATGATGATGCTTTGGAGATGGAGATCAAAAGCACAAGATGATGATGGCCATATCATGTCACATATTTTGATTGCATGTGATGTTTATCTTTTATGCATCTTATTTTGCTTAGTACGGCGGTAGCATTATAAGATGATCCCTTAACTAAATTTCAAGGTATAAGTCTTCTCCCTGAGTATACACCGTTGCGACAGTTCGTCGTGCTGAGACACCACGTGATGATCGGGTGTGATAGGCTCTACATTCACATACAACGGGTGCAAGACAGTTTTGCACATGCGGAATACTCGGGTTAAACTTGGCGAGACTAGCATGTACAGACATGGCCCTGGAACACTGGAGACCGAAAGGTTGAACGTGAATCATATAGTACATATGATCAACATAGAGATGTTCACCATTGATGACTACCCCATCTCACTTGATGATCGGACATGGGTTAGTTGATTTGGATCACGTATCATTTAGATGACTTGAGGGATGTCTATCTAAGTGGGAGTTCTTAAGTAATTTGAGTAATTGAACTTTAATTTATCATGAACCTAGTCCAGATAATATTTGCAAATTATGTTATAGATCAATAGCTCGCGTTGTAGCTCCCCTATGTTTTTGATACGTTCCTAGAGAAAACTAAGTTGAAAGATGATAGTAGCAATGATGCGGACTGGGTCCATGATCTGAGGATTATCCTCATTGTTGCACAGAAGAATTATGTCCTTAATGCACCGTTGGTGATAGACCTATTGCAGGAGCAGATGCAGACGTTATGAATGTTTGGCAAGCTAGAAATTATGACTACTTGATAGTTTAGTGCACCATGCTTTATGGCTTAGAACCGGGACTTCAAAAACGTTTTGAATGCCACAGAACATATGAGATGTTCCAAGAGCTAAAATTGGTATTTCAGACTCATGCCCATGTCGAGAGATATGAGACCTCTGACAAGTACTTTGCCTACAAGATGGAGGAGAATAGCTCAGCCAGTGAGCATGTGCTCAGAATGTGTGAGTACTACAATCGCTTGAATCAAGTGGGATTTAATCTTCCAGATAAGATAGTGATTGATAGAGTTCTCTAGTCACTATCACCAAGCTACTAGAGTTTCGTTATGAACTATAATATGCAAGGGATGATGAAAACAATTCCCAAGCTCTTCGCGATGCTGAAATCGATGAAGGTAGAAATCAAGAAAGAGCATCAAGTGTTGATGGTAAACAAAACCACTAGTTTCAAGAAAAAGGGCAAGGGACAAAAAGGGAACTTCAAGAAGAACATCAAACAAGTTGCTGCTCCCATGAAGAAGCCCAAAGCTAGACCCCAAGCCTGAAACTGAGTGCTTCTACTGCAAAGGAAATGGCCACTGAAAGAGGAACTGCCCCAAATACTTGGTGGATAAGAAGGATGGCAAAGTGAACAAAGGTATATTTAATATACATGTTATTGATGTGTACTTTACTAGTGTTCATAGTATCCCCTCGGTATTTGATACCGGTTCAGTTGCTAAGATTAGTAACTCGAAACAGGAGTTGCAAAATGAACAGAGACTAGTTAAGGGCGAGGTGACGATGTGTGTTGGAAGTGATTCCAAGGTTGATAAGATCACCATCGCATACTCCCTCTACCTCGGGATTATTATTGAACCTAAATAAATGTTATTTGGTGTTTGCGTTGAGAATGATTATGATTGGATCATGTTTATTCCAATACAGTTATTCATTTAAGTCAGGGAATAAATTGTTGTTCTGTTTACATGAATAAAACCTTCTATGGTCATACACCCAATGTTAATGGTTTATTGAATCTCGACATAGTGATATACATATTCATAATATTGATGCCAAAAGATGCAAAGTTGATAGTGATAGTGCAACATACTTGTGGCACTTCTGTTTTGGTCATATTGGTGTAAAGCGCATTAAGAAACTCCATGCAGATGGACTTTTGAAATCACTTGATTATGAATCATTTGATACTTGCGAACCATGCCTCATGGGCAAGATGACTAAAATTTTGTTCTCTGGAACAATGGAGCAAGCTGATGACTTATTGGATATAATACATATCGATGTATGCGGTGCGATGAGCGTTGAAGCACGCGGCGGGTATCGTTATTTTCTGACCTTCACAGATGATTTGAGTAGGTATGGGTATATCTACTTGATGAAACACAAGTCTGAAACATTTGAAAAGTTCAAAGAATTTCAGAGTGAAGTGGAGAATCATCATAACAAGAAAATAAAGTTTCTACAATCTGATCACGGAGGCGAATATTTGAGTTATGAGTTTGACCTTCATTTAAAACAATGTGGAATTCTTTCACAACTCACGCCACTTGGAACACCACAGTGTAATGGTGTGTCCGAACGTCGTAACCATACTTTATTAGATATGGTGCATTCTATGATGTCTCTTACTGATTTACCACTATCATTTTGGGGTTATGCATTAGATACAACCGCATTCACGTTAAATAGGGCACCATCTAAATCCGTTGAGACAACACCGTATGAACTATGGTTTGGCAAGAAACCTAAGCTGTCGTTTCTTAAAAGTTTGGGGATGAGATGCTTATGTCAAAAGGCTTCAGCCTGATAAGCTCGAACCCAAAGCAAAGAAGTGCATCCTCATAGGATACCCGAAAGAAACTATTGGGTATACCTTCTACCACAGATTCTAAGGCAAAAATCTTTGTTGCTAAGAATGAGTCCTTTCTAGAGGAGGAGTTTCTCTCAAAAGAAGTGAGTGGGAGGAAAGTAGAACTTGATGAGTTAATTGTACCTTCTCTCGAATTGGAAAGTAGTACATCAGAGAAAATTGTCCCCGTGATGCCTACACCAACTAGAGAGGAAGCTAATGATGATGATCATGAAACTTCAGATCAAGTTACTACAGAACCTCGTAGGTCAACTAGAAAAAAATCTACACCAGAGTGGTACAGTGATCATGTCCTGGAAGTCATGTTATTAGAACAGGTCAAACCTACAAACTATGAAGAAGCTATGATGAGCCCAGATTCCAACAGATGGCTTGAGGCCATGAAAATCTGAGATAGGATCCATGTATGAGAACAAAGTGTGGACTTTGGTGGATTTGCCCGATGATCGGCAAGCCATAGAGAATAAATGGATCTTCAAGAAGAAGACTCACGCCGATGGTAATGTTACTATCTACAAAGCTTGACTTGTCGCAAAAGTTTTTCGACAAAGTTCAAGGGGTTGACTACGATGAGACCTTCTCACCCGTAGCGATGCTTAAGTCCGTCCGAGTCATGTTAGCAATTGCCGCGTTTTATGATTATAAATCTGGCAAATGGACGTCAAAACTGCATTCCTCAATGTATTTCTTAAAGAAGAGTTGTATATGATGAAACCAGAAGGTTTTGTCGATCCTAAAGGTGCTAGCAAAGTGTGTAAGCTCCAGCGATCCATCTATGGACTGGTGCAAGCATCTTGAATTTGGAATATATGCTTTGATGAGGTGATCCAAGTATATGGTTTTATATAGACTTTTGGTGATGCCTGTATTTACAAGAAAGTGAGTGGGAGCTTTGTAGCATTTCTGATATTATATGTAGATGACATATTGTTCATTGGAAATGATATGGAATTTCTGGATAGCTTAAAAGGATAATTGAATAAGAGTTTTTTAATGAAATACCTCGGTGAAGCTACTTATATATTGGGCATCAAGATCTATAGAGATAGATCAAGACGCTTAATAGGACTTTCACAAAGCACATACCTTGATAAAGTTTTGAAGAAGTTCAAAATGGATCAGTCAAAGAAAGGGTTCTCACCTATGTTACAAGGTGTAAAGTTGAGTAAGACTCAAAGCCCAACCATGACATAAGATAGAGAGAGAATGAAAGTCAATCCCTATACCTCAGCCATAGGTTCTATAAAGTATGCCATGTTGTGTACCAGACCAGTTGTGTGACTTGCTATGAGTTTGGCAAGGGGTACAATAGTGATCCAGGAGTGGATCACTGGATAGTGGTCAAAATTATCCTTAGGTACCTAAAGAGGATTAAGGAAATGTTTCTCGGTTATGGAGGTGATAAAGGGTTTGTCGTAAAGGGTCACGTCGATGCAAGCTTTAACACTGATCCAGATGACTCAGAGTCTCGATCTGGATACATATTGAAAGTGGGAGCAATTACCTAGAGTAGCTCCATACAAAGATTTGTAGACATAGAAATTTGCAAAATACATATGGATCTGAATGTGACAGACCCATTGACTAAACCTCTCTCACAAGAAAAACATGATCACACTTTAGTACTCTCTGGGTGTTAATCACATGGCGATGTGAACTAGATTATTGACTCTAGTAAACCCTTTAGGTGCTGGTCACATGGCGATGTGAACTATGGGTGTTAATCACATGATGATGTGAACTATTGGTGTTAAATCACATGGCGATGTGAACTAGATTATTGACTCTAGTGCAAGTGGGAGACTGAAGGAAATATGCCCTAGAGGCAATAATAAAGTTGTTATTTTATATTTCCTTATTTCATGATAAATGTTTATTATTCATGCTAGAATTGTATTAACCGGAAACTTGATACATGTGTGGATACATAGACAAAACACCGTGTCCCTAGTAAGCCTCTACTAGACTAGCTCGTTAATCAAAGATGGCTATGTTTCCTAACCATATACATGTGTTGTCATTTGATGAAGGGGATCACATCATTAGGATAATGATGTGATGGACAAGACCCATCCGTTAGCATAGCATATTGATCATTCAGTTCTATTTCTATTGCTTTCTTCATGTCAAATACATATTCATTCGACTATGAGATTATGCAACTCCCGGATACCGGAGGAATGCCTTGTGTGCTATCAAATGTCACAACATAACTGGGTGATTATAAAGATGCTCTACAGGTATATCTGAAGGTGTTTGTTGGGTTGGCACACATCGAGATTAGGATTTGTCACTTCGAGTATCAGAGAGGTATCTCTGGGCCCTCTCGGTAATACACATCATAAGGAGCCTTGCAAGCAAAGTGACTAATGAGTTAGTTGCAGGATTATGTATTATGAAACGAGTAAAGAGACTTGCTGGTAACGAGATTGAACTAGGTATAGAGATACCGATGATCGAATCTTGGGCAAATAACATACTAATGGAAAAAGGGATTACGTATGTTGTTATAACGGTTCGACCGATAAAGATCTTCGTAGAATACGTAGGAGCCAATATGGGCATCCAGGTTCCGCTACTGGTTATTGACGAAAGAGGTGTCTCAGTCATGTCTACATAGTTCTTGAACCCGTAGGGTCCGCACACTTAACGTTCGATAACGATATAGTATTATATGAGTTATGTGATTAGGTGACTGAACATTGTTCGGAGTCCCTAATGAGATCACGGACATGATGAGGAGTCTTGAAATGGCCGAGAGGTAAAGATTGATATATAGGACGATGGTATTTGGACGGAAGTGTTCCGGAGGGTACCGGGGACATATCGGGTCACCGGAAGGGGTTCCGGGCACCCCCAACAAAAGATATGGGCTTAATGGGCCAAGGAGGGGACAGACCAGCCCACAAGGGGCTGGTGCACCCCTCCACTAGGCCGGCCAACCCTATTGAAAGGAAAGGGGGAAGGGCAATGATGTCTACTACGCAACCTTCTTCTTGTAGACTCGTGTTGGGCCTCCAAGCACAGAGTTTTTGAGGACAGTAGCAAATTTCCCTCAAGTGGATGACCTAAGGTTTATCAATCCGTGGGTAGCGTAGGATGAAGATGGTCTCTCTCAAACAACCCTGCACCAAATAACAAAGAGTCTCTCGTGTCTCCAACACACCCAATACAACAGTAAATTGTATAGGTGCACTAGTTCGGCGAAGAGATGGTGATACAAGCATAATATGGATGGTAGATATAGGTTTTTATAATCTGAAAATATAAAAATAGCAAGGTAGCAAGTAACAAAAGTGAGCAGAAACAGTATTGCAATGCTTTGAAACAAGGCCTAGGGTTCATACTTTCACTAGTGCAAGTTCTCTCAACAATGATAACATAGTTGGATCATATAACAATCCCTCAACGTGCAAGAAAGAGTCACTCCAAAGTCACTAAAGCGGAGAACACATGAAGAGATTATTGTAGGGTACGAAACCACCTCAAAGTTATTCTTTCCGATCGATCTATTGGGCTATTCCTATAAGTGTCACAAATAGCCCTAGCATTCGTACTAAAATAACACCTTAAGACACACATCAACCAAAACCCTAATGTTACCTAGATACTCCAATGTCACCACAAGTATCTACGGGTTTGATTATACAATATGCATCACACAATCTCATATTCATCTATTCGAACCAACACAAAGAACTTCAAAGAGTGACCCAAAGTTTCTACCGGAGAGTCAAGACGAAAACGTGTGCCAACCCCTATGCATAAGTTCACAAGGTCACAGAACCCGCAAGTTGATCACAAAAACATACATCAAGTGGATCACGTGAATATCCCATTGTCACCACAGATAAGCACATGCAAGACATACATCAAGTGTTCTCAAATCCTTAAAGACTCAATCCGATAAGATAGCTTCAAAGGGAAAACTCAATCCATTACAAGAAGGTAGAGAGGTACAAACATCATAAGATCCAACTATAGTAGCAAAGCTCGCGGTACATCAAGATCGTACCAAATCAAGAACACGAGAGAGAGAGAGAGAGAGAGAGAGAGAGAGAGAGAGAGAGAGAGATCAAACACATAGCTACTGGTACATACCCTCAGCCCCGAGGGTGAACTACTCCCTCCTCATCATGAAGAGCACCGAGATGATGAAGATGGCCGCTGGTGATGGATTCCCCCTCCGGCAGGGTGCCGGAACGGGCTTCTGATTTATTTTTCGTGGCTATAGAGGCTTGCGGCGGTGGAACTCCCGATCTAGGCTCTATTTTGGAGGTTTGGGGATATATAAGAGGTGTTGGCGTCAGGAGCAAGTCAGGGGGACCCACGAGGCAGATACAAGGTAGGGGGCGCATCCTAGGGGGGCGCCCTCCACCCTTGTGGTGGCCTTGGGACTCTTCTGGTCCATCTCCGATACTCTGTGGGCTTCTTCTCGTCCATAAATAATCACCGTAAATTTTCAGCTCGTTTGGACTCCGTTTGATATTAATTTTCTGAGAAACTCAAAAATAAGGAAAAAAGCAGAAACTGGCACTGGGCTCTAGGTTAATAGGTTAGTCCCAAAAATCATATAAAATAGCATATAAATGCATATAAAACATCCAAGATGGATAATATAATAACATGGAACAATAAAAATTATAGATACGTTGGAGACATATCAAGCATCCCCAAGCTTAATTCCTACTCGTCCTCGAGTAGGTAAATGATAAAAACATAATTTTTGATGTGGAATGCTACCTAACATATTTATCAATGTAATCTTCTCTATTGTGGCAAGAATATTCAGATCCATAAGGTTCAAAACAAAAGTTTAATATTGACATAAAAACAATAATACTTCAAGCATACTAATAAAGCAACCATGTCTTCTCAAAATAACATGGCCAAAGAAAGTTATCCCTACAAATCATATAGTCTGGCTATGCTCCATCTTCATCACACAAAATATTCAAATCATGCACGACCCCGGTTTCATCCAAGCAATAGTTTCATACTTTAGTATTCTCAATCTTTTTCAACTTTCATGCAATACATGAGCGTGAGCCATGGAGATAGCACTATAGGTGGAATAGAATGGTGGTTGTGGAGAAGACAAAAGGAGGGAGATAGTCTCACATCAACTAGGCATATCAACGGGCTATGGACATGCCCATCAATAGATATCAATGTGAGTGAATAGGGACTGCCATGCAACGGATGCACTGGAGCTATAAGTTTATGAAAGATCAAAAAGAAAAACTAAGTGGGTGTGCATCCAACTTGCTTGCTCATGAAGACCTAGGGCGATTTGAGGAAGCCCATCGTTGGAATATACAAGCCAAGTTCTATAATGAAAAATTCCCACTAATATATGAAAGTGATAAAATAGGAGACTCTCTATCATGAAGATCATGGTGCTACTTTGAAGCACAAGTGTGGTAAAAGGATAGTAGCATTGCCCCTTCTCTATTTTTCTCTCATTATTTTTATTTTTATTTTATCTCTTTTTTTTATTGGCTTCTTTGGCCTCTTTTTTTGGCTTTGTTGGCCTCTTTTTTTTATTTCCTCACATGGGACTATGCTCTAATAATGATGATCATCACATTATTTACTTACAACCCAAGAACTACAACTCGATACTTAGAACAAAATATGACTCTATATGAATGCCTCTAGTGGTGTACCGGGATGTGCAATGACTCAAGAGTGACATGTATGAAATAATTATGAACGGTGGCTTTGCCACAAATACAATGTCAACTACATGATCATCCAAGGCAATATGACAATGATGAAATGTGTCATAATAAACGAAACGGTGGAAATTTGCATGGCAATATATCTAGGAATGACTATGGAAATGCCATAATAGGTAGGTATGGTGGCCGTTTTGAGGAAGGTATATGGTGGGTGTATGGTACTGGCAAAACTTGCGCGGCAGGAGAGCGGCTAGCAATGATGGAAGGGTAAGAGTGCGTATAATCCATGGACTCAACATTAGTCATAAAGAACTCATATACTTATTGGAAAAATCTATTAGTCATCGAAACCAAGCACTACACGCATGCTCCTAGGGGAAGGGTTGGTAGGAGTTAACCATCGCATGATCCCGACCTCCACACAAAGGATGACAATAAAAAAAATACCTCATGCTCCAACTTCGTTACATAACGGTTCACCATATGTGCATGCTACGGGAATCACAAACCTCAACACAAGTATTTCTCAAATTCACAATTACTCCACTAGCATGACTCTAATATCGCCATCCTCATATCTCAAAACAATCATAAGGAATCAAACTTCTCATAGTATTCAATGCACTCTATATGAAAGTTTTTATTATATCCCTCTTGGATGCCGATCATATTAGGACTAAATTCATAACCTAAGCAAATTACCATGCTGTTTAGAGAGACTCTCAAAATAATATAAGTGAAGCACATGAGAGTTCAACAATTTCTTCAAAATAAAACCACCGCCGTGCTCTAAAAAGATATAAGTGAAGCACTAGAGCAAATGACAAACTACTCCAAAAGATATAAGTGAAGATCAATGAGTAGTTGACTAATTATGTGACTATGTGAAGGCTCTCTAACATTTAAGAATTTCAGATCTTGGGATATTATTCAAACAGCAAGCAAATCCTAATAAAATAAAATGACGCTCCAAGCAAAACACATATCATGTGGTGAATAAAAATATAGCTCCAAGTAAAGTTACTGATGAACGAAGAAGAAAAAGGGGATGCCATCCAGGGCATCGCCAAGCTTAGGCTCTTGGTTGTCCTTAAATATTACCTTGGAGTGCCTTGGGCATCCCCAAGCTTTGTCTCTTTCCACTCCTTATTCCATAGTCCATCGAATCTTTACCCAAAACTTGAAAACTTCACAACACAAAACTCAACAGAAAACTCGTAAGCTCCGTTAGTATAAGAAAATAAATCACCACTTAGGTATTGTTGCGAACTAATTCTAAATTCATATTGGTGTTGTGTCTACTATAATCCAACTTCTCCATGGTTCATACCCTCCGATACTACTCATAGATTCATCAAAATAAGCAAACAACACATAGAAAACAGAATCTGTCAAAAACAGAACAGTCTGTAATAATATGGAAACTTTCCATACTTTTGTAACACCAAAAATTATGAAAAATTAGGACAGTCTAGGCAATTCGTACATCAATCTTGTGTAAAGAATTAAGATCAAAAGCACGTTCTAGTGAATTTTCAAATTTCCTGGACTGAGCACAAAAGTTTCTGTTTTTTCACAGAATCAAATCAACTATCATCCACACTATCCCAAAGGCTTTATTTGGCACTTTATTAAAACAAAAGCTATAAAACATGATTACTACAATATCATAATCATGTGATCACACAAAAATAGTAGGGGTAAATGTTTGTTTGTCTCCCAACAAGCGCTTTTCTTTAATGCCTTTTAGCTAGGCATGATGATTTCAATGATGCTCGTATTTAGATACATTAAAACTAAGCACCTTCCCTGCCCTCTCAGGCCATCAACGTCCCTGGCCATTCGATCTTTGCTTTTGAGCATTTTTGTCCGTCGGATTAGGTGTGAATTGCATGTAATATGGCTTCGCTCGCTATTAACGATCGCTAACCATATTGGGCTGCTGCTCCGGTCACTTTTTTGAGCGTCTCACATTAAATTGGGCCTAATGGGCCAGAAATAGAAAAGGACGGGATTATGTGACCCTCGTTTCATTCGCAAGGTCTCACGCTCCCACCTCTGCCTGGCGGCTAGGCAATCGATGTGGAAGCGATGACTCCGACGGCGACCACGCTCGGTTCAGAAAGAAAAGACTAAGTCGAGCGATAGGGTCACGTCTGAGGAATCATGCCGCCTCGGCTTTGCGGTCATGATTCTTAGTGCCATGATGTTGGCGAGTGCATGTTGTCTTCATTCTCCGGTCAGTTTTTACAGGGAGGGGATTCACTCTCAGATCGGCGGCGACGAGGGGATCCACTACTCCAATCTCAGGTAACTGATGCATCAGGGAAGGACTTCGATGTAGTGGGGGATGGGTCTCCACTTCGCGGCTATGAGGGCTCCAGCCTTAAAGAAGGATCATTGGCTGTGACCTAGGTTTGCCTCTACACGAACGACTCAACAAGGCAAAAGGGTCCCTACTTCCTCATGGAGTCCACTGGTCAGACCATTTCCTCCCCTTTATCTTGGATGCTCTTATAACCAGGGTACTCTACTGGTTTGGGTTTGTACTTTCAACATTCCAAGAAGTATTATTCCAGTGCAATCAGAAAGTCACCCAGTTGGTAGGAATTTTGAACACAAGGCCACCAACGTGTGTTCTTTACAGCAAAATTATTATGTTTGTATTCTTCTCAGTCATTATAGAACGACAATACTACTATCAATAGACCAATTGATTCATCTTTTCCTGTAAATCCGATAAAGGAAGGTGATGGCTTTGAATTTCAATGTGTATATCTACTCCCTCTTTTTAAAAATATACATGTGCTTAGCTCTTTACTTTTCGTCAATTGATTTAATTTATCTTTACAAACTCACTTCCTTCATGCTAACTTATCAGCGACTCCGCGCAAGAACCTCATCGATCCACTCATATGCAGGCCCTCACATTCACGTTAATTTCTTTTACTTACTCATTTACTTGAATTATTAGCCTTCTTCATCTGATCATTATGATGGTGCATGTTGCAGATCATAAATTATTTACCAGGGAAGATACAATTTAGTTCTGGGCAGATTTTAGCAATTAACACAAGTCAAGCAATCAACCTACACATGCAACTTTAAGAGTGTAGCTGCGGAAAGTAAAACATTGCATATGAAGGTAAAGGAAGGGTTTGGAGAAGGCAAACGCAATGTAGACACGAAGATTTTTGGCGTGGTTCCAATAGGTGGTGCTATCGTACATCCACCTTGATGGAGACTTAACCCACGAAGGGTAACGGGTGCGCGAGTCCATGGAGGGCTCCACACACGAAGGGTCCACGAAGAAGCAACCTTGTCTATCCCACCATGGCCATCACCCATGAAGGACTTGCGTCACTCGGATAGATCTTCATGAAGTAGGCCATATCCTTGCCCTTACAAACTTCTTGATTCAACTCCACAATCTTGTCGGAGGCTCATAAGCGACATCGAACCAATCTAGGAGACACCACTCTCCAAATGGTAATAGATGTTGCGTTGATGATGAACTCCTTGCTTTTGTGCTTCAAATGTTAGTCTCCCCAACACTCAACTCTCTCTCATAGAACTTGCTTTGAGTGGAAAGCAACTCGGGGAAGGCTAGAAATCAAGATTCTTGTGGTTGGATTGAAATGTCTTGATCTCAACACATGAGTATGTGATTCTCTCTTAGAAAATGAGTAGTGGAAGTGTAGGCATGTTTTGATGGATCTCTCACATATGGAGAAGGGGCTGGAGGGGTATATATAGCCTCCACACAAAATCCAACAATTACACACATTTGACCCAACTCGGTCAGACTGAATAGAAGAACTCGGTGAGACCGATTTAGTTCAAAATGTGAACGTTAGGAATCTCGGTGGGACCGACTAGAACAACTTGGTGGGACTATGCTAGGGCTAGGGAAAAACCTCATCTCGGTGAAGCTGATTGCGTGAACTCGCTGAGACCGATTTCAGCAAAGAGCAAACAAATAGTTGGTCAAGCAAACTCGGTGGGACCGATTGCTCATCTCAGTGAGACCGAGATCTGTATCGGTGTGACCGAGGAGTTAGGGTTTCTGGCAGTGGCTATGTCAAATGAACTCGGTGGCACCAGATAGATCATTTCGGTGGGGCCGAGTTTGACTTTGATTTTTAGACATATTTGGAAATGAGAAAGTGGTTGAGGGCTTTGGAGCAATATCACTAGACACTTCGAGCAAGTAGACCATTAAGCAACACCTCATCCCCTTTTTAATAGTATTGGCTTTCCTATGGACTGAATGTGATCTTGGATCACTAAAATAGAAATGAAGAATCTTGAACTTTTGCCAATATGTGTGCTTAGCATTTTGAGGGGTCCACATCTCTAGTAATAGATAAGAACTGAAACATAAATAGAGCATCATGAAGCATATGACTAGCACATTTAAGTCTAACCCACTTCCTATGCATAGGGATTTTGTGAGAAAACAACTTATGGGAACAAGAATCAACTAGCATATGAAGGCAAAACAAGCATAACTTCAAAACTTTCAACACATAGAGAGGAAACTTGATATTATTGCAATTCCTACAAGCATATATTCCTCCCTCATAATAATTTTCAGTAGCATCATGAATGCATTCAATAATATAACCATCACATAAAGCATTATTTTCATGATGCACAAGCATAAATTGTATTACTCTCCGCATAAGCAAATTTCTTTTCATGAATAGTAGTGGGAGCAAGCTCAACAAAATAACTATCATGTGAGGCATAATCCAATTGAAAATTAAAATCAAGATGACAAGTTTCATGGTTATCATTATTCTTTATAGCATACATGTCATCACAATAATCATCATATATAGCAATTTTGTTCTCATAATCAATTGGAACCTCTTCCAAAATAGTGGATTCATCACTAAATAAAGTCATGACCTCTCCAAATCCACTTTCATCAATATAATCATCACAAATAGGATGCATGCTTTCATCATAATAAATATTCTCATCAAAATTTGGGGGACTAAAAATATCATATTCATCAAACATAGCATCCCCAAGCTTGTAGCTTTGCATATCATTAGCATCATGGATATTCAAAGAATTCACACTAACAACATTGCAATCATGCTCATCATTCAAAGATTGTGTGCCGAACATTTTATTAACTTCTTCTTCTAACACTTGAGCACAATTTTCCTTTCCATCATTTTCACGGAAGACATTAAAAAGATGAAGCATATGAGGTAACCTCAATTCCATTTTTTAGTTTTCTTTTATAGACTAAACTAGTGATAAAACAAGAAACTAAAGATTCAATTGCAAGATCTAAAGATATACCTTCAGGCACTCACCTCCCCGGAACGGCGCCAGAAAAGAGCTTGATGTCTACTACGCAACCTTCTTCTTGTAGACTCGTGTTGGGCCTCCAAGCGCAGAGTTTGGTAGGACAGTAGCAATTTTCCCTCAAGTGGATGACCTAAGGTTTATCAATCCATGGGAAGCATAGGATGAAGATGGTCTCTCTCAAACAACCCAGCAACCAAATGACAAAGAGTCTCTTGTGTCCTCAACACACCCAATACAATGGTAAATTGTATAGATGCACTAGTTCGGCGAAGAGATGGTGATACAAGCATAATATGGATGGCAGATATAGGTTTTTATAATCTCAAAATATAAAAAAGCAAGGTAGCAAGTAACAAAAGTGAGCGAAAATAGTATTGCAATGCTTTGAAACAAGGCCTAGGGTTCATACTTTCACTAGTGCAAGTTCTCTCAACAATGATAACATAATTGGATCATATAACAATCCCTCAACGTGCAACAAAGAGTCACTCCTAAGTCACTAAAGCGAAGAACAAATGAAGAGATTATTGTAGGGTACGAAACCACCTAAAAGTTATTCTTTCCGATCGATCTATTGGTCTATTCCTATAAGTGTCCAAAACAGCCCTAAAGTTCGTACTAAAATAACACCTTAATACACACATCAACCACAACCTAATGTCACCTAGATACTCCAATTTCACCACAAGTATCTGCATGTTTGATTATACGATATGCATCACACAATCTCAGATTCATCTATTCAAACCAACACAAAGAACTTCAAAGAGTGCCCCAAAGTTTCTACCGGAGGATCAAGACGAAAACGTGTGCCAACCCTTATGCATAAGTTCACAAGTTCACAGAACCCGCAAGTTGATCACCAAAACATACATCAAGTGGATCATCTGAATATACCGTTGTCACCACAAATAAGCACATGCAAGACATATATCAAGTGTTCTCAAATCCTTAAAGACTCAATCCGATAAGATAGCTTCAATGGGAAAACTCAATCCATTACAAGAAGGTAGAGGGGGAGAAACATCATAAGATCCAACTATAGTAGCAAAGCTCGCGGTACATCAAGATCGTGCCAAATCAAGAACACGAGAGAGAGGGAGATCAAACACATAGCTACTGGTACATACCCTCAGCCCCGAGGGTGAACTAGTTCCTCCTCGTCATGGAGAGCGCCAGGATGATGAAGATGGCAACCGGTGATGGATTCCCCCTCCAGCAGGGTGCCGAAACGGGCTCCTGATTGGTTTTTCATGGCTATAGAGACTTGCGGCGGCGGAACTCCCAATCTAGGTTCTGTTCTGGAGGTTTGGGAATATATAAGAGGTGTTAGCGTTGGGAACAAGTCAAGGGGACCCACGAGGCAGCCACAAGGTAGGGGCGCGCCCTAGGGGGGGGGGGCGCCCTCCACCCTTGTGGTGGCCTCGGGACTCTTCTGGTCCATCTCCGATGCTCCGTGGGCTTCTTCTGGTCCATAAATAATCACCATAAATTTTCAGCTTATTTGGACTCCGTTTGATATTCCTTTTCTACGAAACTCAAAAACAAGGAAAAAACAGAAACTGGCACTGGGCTCTAGGTTAATAGGTTAGTCCCAAAAATCATATAAAATAGCATATAAATGCTTATAAAACATCCAAGATGGATAATATAATAGCATGGAACAATAAAAAAATTATAGATATGTTGGAGACGTATCAAGCAAGTCCCTACTTCCTTCCCCTGCTCAAGGGAGAAAGAAAGGGGGGCGCCACCTCCCCCTTCCTTCCCCTGGCGCCTATACAAGGAAGGGGAGGCTAAACCAGGGCAGGAGCCCAAGTGGGATTCGGCCCCACTTGGGGCGCCCCTTGGCCTCTCCCCTATCCCTCCCACCTATATATACGAGGAGGGGGCGCCTAGCACACCCACGACATAATCTTAGCCGTGTGCGGTGCCCCCCTCCATGTTTTACTCCCTCGGTCATATTTTCACAGTGCTTAGGCGAAGCCCTGGGGAGATCACTTCACCATCACCGTCACCACACCGTCATGCTGCTGGAACTCATCCACTACCTCGCCGAGTTGCTGGATCAAGAAGGCAAGGACGTCACCGAGCTGAACGTGTGCTGAAAGCGGAAATGCCGTATGTTCGTACTTGATCAGTTGGATCGGGAAGAAAGTTCGACTACATCAACCGCGTTGTTAAACGCTTCCGCTTACGGTCTACGAGTGTATGTAGACACACTCTCCCCTCTCCTTTCTATGCATCTCCTAGATAGATCTTGCGTGAGCATGGGAATTTTTTTGAAATTGCATGCCACGTTCCCCAACATAGGTATATGGTGCAAAGAAGGAATAGAAGCATGCTTCACAACAATTATGTCAAAATCTCCAAGTATATGCGAGAATGCTACGGGGGCGACCTCATTAGTAAGATTAAGAGCATTGTTGCACTCAAGACATGGAAATTCATCTAGCGTGAGAGAGGCAACATATGGAGACATATGACAAGTAGTAATAGAAATCATGTGCAAAGCATGGCAATAGTGGATATCAACCACATGAAATGAGCAAGTATGAATCATTGGTGATGCAACATAAGCAAACATATCTATCATGGCATGTAAACTAGTAGCGCGAACATGCTGTTGGGGAACATAGTAATTTCAAAAAAAATCCTACGCACCCACAAGATCATGGTGATGCATAGCAACAAGAGGGAAGCGTGTTGTCCACGTACCCTCGTAGACCAAAAGCAGAAGCGTTATTTGAACGCGGTTGGTGTAGTCGTACGTCTTCACGATCGACCGATCCTAGTACCGAACGTACGACACCTCCGCGATCTGCACACGTTCATCTCGGTGACATCCCACGAACTCCGATCCAGCAAAGTGTTGAGGGAGAGTTTCGTCAGCACGACGGCGTGATGATGGTGATGATGATGCTACGGATGCAGGGCTTCGCCTAAGCACCGCAACGATATAACCGAGGTGGATTACGGTGGAGGGGGGCATCGCACACGACTAAGAGAGATCAATGATCAACTTGTGTGTCATGGGGTGCCCCCTACCCCCATATATAAAGGAGCTAGGGGGAAGGCGGCCGACCAAGGAGGAGGGTGCGCCAAGGGGGGAGTCCTACTCCCACCGGGAGTAGGACTCCTTCTTTCCTAGTAGGAGTAAGAGAAGGGGGAAGGGAATGAGAGAGGAGGAAGGAAAGGGGGGCGCCGCCCCCCTGCTTGTCCAATTCAGACTAGAGGGGGAGGGGGCGCGACACCCGCCCTGGCCGCCCCTCCTCTTCTCCACTAAGGCCCAATAGGCCCATTATACTCCCCGGGGGGTTCCGGTAACCCCCCGGTACTCCGGTATATGTCCGAACTTGCCCGGAACCCTTCCAAAGTCCAAATATAGTCATCCAATATATCGATCTTTATGTCTCGACCATTTTGAGACTCCTCGTCATGTCCGTGATCATATCCAGGACTCCGAACTACCTTCGGTCATCAAATCACATAACTCATAACTATGTAGACCTGACCGAGACTCGTATCCGGTCAATAACCAATAGCGGAACCTGGATGCTCATATTGGCTCCTACATATTCTACGATGATCTTCATCGGTCAAACCACATAACAACATACGTTGTTCCCTTTGTCATCGGTATGTTACTTGCCCGAGATTCGATCGTCGGTATCTCAATACCTAGTTCAATCTCGTTATCGGCAAGTTTCTTTACTCGTTCCATAATGCATCATCCCGCAACTAACTCATTAGTCACATTGCTTGCAAGGCTTATAGTGATGTGGATTACCGAGAGGGCCCAGAGATACCTCTTCGACAATCGAAGTGACAAATCCTCTCTCAATCAATGCCAACTCAACAAACACCATCGGAGACACGTGCAGAGCACCTTTATCATCACCCAGTTACGTTATGACGTTTGGTAGCACACAAAGTGTTCCTACGGTATTCGGGAGTTGCATAATCTCATAGTCATAGGAACATGTATAAGTCATGAAGAAAGCAATAGTAATAAACTAAACGATCAAGTGCTAAGCTAACGGAATGGGTCAAGTCAATCACATCATTCTCTAATGATATGATCCCGTTAATCAAATGACAACTCATGTCTATGGCTAGGAAACTTAACCATATTTGATTCAACGAGCTAGTCAAGTAGAGGCGTATTAGTGACACTCTGTTTGTCTATGTATTCACACATTTATCATGAAATAAGGAAATAAATAATAACTTTATTATTGCCTCTAGGGCATATTTCCTTCAGTATACCACTTGCACTAATCTAGTTCACATTGCTATGTGATTTAACACCAATAGTTCACATCACCATGTGATTAACACCCATAGTTCACATCGCCATATGACCAACACTCAAAGTGTTTACTAAAGTCAGTGATCCAGTTCACATCGTCATGTGATTAACACTCAAAGAGTACTATGGTGTGATCATGTTCTGTTTGTGAGAATAATTTAGTCAATGGGTCTGCCACATTCAGATCCATATGTGTATTTTGCAAATTTCTATGTCTACAAAGCTCTGCACGGAGCTACTCTAACTAATAGCTCCCACTTTCAATATGTTTCTAGATCGAGACTTAGAGTCATCCAGATCGGTGTCAAAGCTTGCATCGACGTAACTCTTTACGGCGAACTCTTTATCACCTCCATAATCGAGAAATATTTCCTTATTCCACTAAGGATAATTTTGACAGTTGTCCAGTGATCTACTCCTAGATCACTATTGTACCCTCTTGCCAAATTCCTGGTGAGGTACAGAATAGGTCTGGTACACAGCATATTATACTTTATAGAACCTATGACTGAGGCATAGGGAATGACTTTTCATTCTCTTTCTATTTTCTGCCATGGTTGGGTTTTAGTCTTACTCAACTTCACACCTTGCAACACATGCAAGAATTCCTTCTTTGACTGTTCCATTTTGAACCACTTCAAAATCTTATCAAGGTATGTACTCATTAAAAAAATCTTATCAAGCGTCTTGATCTATCTCTATAGATCTTGATGCTCAATGTGTAAGCAGCTTCACCGAGGTCTTTCTTTGAAAAACTCCTTTCAAACACTCCTTTGTGCTTTCCAGAAAATTCTACATTATTTCTAATCAACAATATGTCATTCACATATACTTATCAGAAATGATGTAGAGCTCCCACTCACTTTCTTGTAAATACATGCTTCTCCAAAACTCTATATAAATCCATATGCTTTGATCACACTATCAAAGCGTTTATTCCAACTCCGAGAGGCTTGCACTAGTCCATAAATGGATCGCTGGAGCTTGCACACTTTGTTAGCACCCTTTGGATCGACAAAACCTTCTAGTTGCATCATATACAACTCTTCTTCCAGAAATCCATTCAGGAATGCAGTTTTGACATCCATTTGCCAAATTTCATAATCATAAAATGCAGCAACTGCTAACATGATTTGGACAGACTTAAGCATCGCTACGGGTGAGAAAGTCTCATCGTAGTGAACTCCTTGAACATGTCGAAAACCTTTTGCGAGAAGTCGAGCTTTGTAGATAGTAACACTACTATCAGTGTCCATCTTCCTCTTGAAGATCCATTTATTTAATATGGCTTGCCGATCATCGGGCAAGTCCACCAAAGTCCACACTTTGTTCTCATACATGGATCCCATCTCAGATTTCATGACCTCAAGCCATTTCGCGGAATCTGGGCTCATCATAGCTTCCTCATAGTTCATAGGTTCACCATGGTCTAGTAACATGACTTCCAGAACAGGATTATCGTACCACTCTGGTGCGGATCTTACTCTGGAAGACCTACGAGGTTCGATAGCAACTTGATATGAAGTTTCATGATCATCATCATTAGCTTCCTCACTAATTGGTGTAGGAATCACTGGAACTGATTTCTGTGACGAACTACTTTCCAATAAGGGAGAAGGTACAATTACCTCATCAAGTTCTACTTTCCTCCCAGTAACTTCTTTTGAGAGAAACTCCTTCTCTAGAAAGGATCCATTTTTAGCAACAAAGATTTTGCCTTCGGATCTGTGATAGAAGGTGTACCCAACAGTTTCCTTTGGGTATCTTATGAAGACGCACTTCTCCGATTTGGGTTCGAGCTTATCAGGTTGAAGCTTTTTCACATAAGCATCGCAGCCCCAAATTTTAAGAAACGACAACTTTGGTTTCTTACCAAACCATAGTTCATAAGGCTCGTCTCAACGGATTTTGATGGTGCCCTTTTTTAAAGTGAATGCAACTGTCTCTAATGGATAACCCCAAAACGATAGTGGTAAACCGATAAGAGACATCATAGATCGCACCATATCCAATAAAGTGCGGTTACGACGTTCGGGCATACCATAACACTGTGGTGTTCCAGGTGGCGTGAGCTGTGAAACTATTCCACATTGTTTTATATGAAGGCCAAACTCGTAACTCAAATATTCTTCTCCATGATCAGATCGTAGAAACTTTATTTTCTTGTTATGATGATTCTCCACTTCACTCTGAAATTCTTTGAACTTTTCAAAATTTTCAGACTTGTGTTTCATTAAGTAGATATACCCATATCTGCTCAAATCATCTATGAAGGTCAGAAAATAACGATACCCGCCACGAGCATCAACACTCATTGGACCGCATACATCGGTATGTATTATTTCCAATAAGTCACTATTCGTTCCATTGTTCCATAGAACGGAGTTTTAGTCATCTTGCCCATAAGGAACGGTCCGCAAGCATCAAATGATTCATAATCAAGTGATTCCAAAAGTCCATCTTTATGGAGTTTCTTCATGCGCTTTATACCGATATGACCCAAACGGCAGCACCACAAATATGTTGCATTATCATTATCAACTTGGCATCATTTGGCATCAATATTATGAATATGTGTATCACTACGATCAAGATTCAATAAACCATCAACATTGGGTGTATGACCATAGAAGGTTTTATTCATGTAAACAGAATAACAATTTATTCTCTGTCTTAGATGAATAATTGTATTGCAATAAACATGATCTAATTATATTTATGCTCAACACAAACACCAAATAACATTTATTTAGGTTCAACACTAATCCCGAAAGTATAGGGAGTGTGCGATGATGATCATATCAATCTTGGAACCACTTCCAACACACATCGTCACTTCACTCTCAACTAGTCTCTGTTTATTCTGTAACTCCTATTTCGAGTTACTAATCTTAGCAACCGAACAAGTATCAAATACTCAGGGGCTACTATAAACACTAGTAAGGTACACATAAATAACCTGTATATCAAATATACCATTGTTCACTTTTCCATCCTTCTTATCTACCAAATATTCAGGGCATTTTCGCTTCCAGTGACCATTTCCTTTGCAATAGAAGCACTTAGTTTCAGGCTATGGTCTAGCTTTGGGCTTCTTCACGGGAGTGACAACTTGCTTGCCATTCTACTTGAAGTTCCCTTTCTTTTCCTTTGCCCTTTTCTTGAAACTAGTGGTCTTATCAATCATCAACACTTGATGCTCTTTTCTTGATTTCTACCTTCGTCGATTTCAGCATCACGAAGAGCTCGAGAATCGTTTTCGTCATACCTTGCATACTATAGTTCATCACGAAGTTCTAGTAACTTGGTGATGGTGACTAGAGAACTTTGTCAATCACTATCTTATCTGGAAGATTAACCCCCACTTGATTCAAGCGATTGTTGTACCCAGACAATCTGAGCACATGCTCACTGCTTGAGATATTCTCCTCCATCTTTTAGCTATAGAACTTGTTGGAGACTTAATATCTCTCAACTCGGGTATTTGCTTGAAATATTAACTTCAACTCCCGGAACATCTCATATGGTCCATGACGTTCAAAACGTCTTTGAAGTCCCGATTCTAAGCCGTTAAGCATGGTGCACTAAACTATCAAGTAGTCCTCATATTGAGCTAGCCAAACGTTCATAACCTCTACATCTGCTCCTGCAATTGGTTTGTCACCTAGCAGTGCATCAAGGACATAATTCTTCTGTGCAGCAATGAGGATAAACCTCAGATCACGGACCTAGTCTGTATCATTGCTACTACCATCTTTTAACTTAGTTTTCTATAGGAACATATAAAAAACATAGGGAAGCTATAACGCGAGCTATTGATCTACAACATAATTTGCAAAATACTACCAGGACTAAGTTCATGATAAATTAAAGTTCAATTAATCATATTACTTAAGAACTCCCACTTAGATAGACATCCCTCTAATCATCTAAGTGATCATGTGATCCAAATCAATTAAACCATGTCCAATCATCACGTGAGATGGATTAGTTTTCAATGGTGAACATCACTATGTTGATCATATCTACTATATGATTCACGCTCGACCTTTCGGTCTCCAGTGTTCCGAGGCCATATCTACATATGCTAGGCTCGTCAAGTTTAACCCGAGTATTCTGCGTGTGCAAAAATTGGCTTGCACCCATTGTATGAACGGAGAGCCTATCACACCCGGTCATCACGTGGTGTCTGAGCACGAAGAACTGTAGCAACGGTGCATACTCAGGGAGAACACTTATACCTTGAAATTTAGTGAGGGATCATCTTATAATGCTACCGTCAAACTAAGCAAAATAAGATGCATAAAGGATAAACATCACATGCAATCAATACAAGTGATATGATATGGCCATCATCATCTTGTGCCTTTGATCTCCATCTCCAAAGCACCGTCATGATCACCATCGTTACCGGCGTGACACCTTGATCTCCATCGTAGCATCGTTGTCATCTCGCCAACTATTGTTTCTACGACTATCGTTGCCGCTTAGTGATGAAGTAAAAACAATTACAGGGCGATTGCATTGCATACAATAAAGCGACAACCATATGGCTCATGCCAGTTGTCGACAACTCTGTACAAAACATGATCATCTCATACAATAAAATTTAGCATCATGTCTTGACCATATCACATCACAACATGCCCTGCAAAAACAAGTTAGACATCCTCTACTTTGTTATTGCAAGTTTTACGTGGCTGCTACGGGCTAAGCAAGAACCATTCTTACCTACGCATCAAAACCACAATGATATTTCGTCAAGTATGTGATGTTTTAACCTTCAACAAGGACCGGGCGTAGCCACACTTGATTCAACTAAAGTTGGAGAAACTGACACCCGCCAGCCACCTATGTGCGAAGCACGTTGGTAGAACCAGTCTCGCGTAAGTGTACGCGTAATGTCAGTCCAGTACACTTAATCCAACAATACCGCCGAATCAAAGTATGACATGCTGGTAAGTAGTATGACTTGTATCGCCCACAACTCACTTGTGTTCTACTTGTGCATATAACATCTACGCATAAACCTGGCTCGGATACCACTGTTGGGGAATGTAGTAATTTCAAAAAAATTCCTACGCACACGCAAGATCATGGTGATGCATAGCAACAAGAGGGAAGAGTGTTGTCCAGGTACCCTCGTAGACCAAAAGCGGAAGTGTTATGTCAACGTGGTTGATGTAGTTGTACGTCTTCACGATCGACCGATCCTAGTACCGAACATACGGCACCTCCGCGATCTGCACACGTTCAACTCGGTGACGTCCCACGAACTCCAATCCAGAAAGTGTTGAGGGAGAGTTTCATCAGCACGACGGCGTGATGACGGTGATGATGATGCTACCGACGCAGGGCTTCGCCTAAGCACCGCAATGATATAACCAAGGTGGATTATGGTGGAGGGGGGCACCGCACACGGCTAAGAGAGATCAATGATCAACTTGTGTGTCATGGGGTGCCCCCCTGCCCCCGTATATAAAGGAGCTAGGGGGAAGGCAGCTGGCTAAGGAGGAGGGCACGCCAAGGGGGGACTCCTACTCCCACCGAGAGTAGGACTCCTTCTTTCCTAGTAGGAGTAGGAGAAGGGGAAGGGAAGGAGAGAGGAGGAAGGAAAGGGGGCGCCCCCCTCCTTGTCCAATTCGGACTAGAGCGGGAGGGGGCGCGCGGCCTGCCCTGGCCACCCCTCCTCTTCTCCACTAAGGCCCAATAGGCCCATTATACTCCCCGGGGGGGTCCGGTAACCCCCAGTACTCCGCTATATGTCTGAACTTGCCCGGAACCCTTCCGAAGTCCAAATATAGTCATCCAAGATATCAATCTTTATGTCTCAACCATTTCGAGACTCCTCGTCATGTCTGTGATCATATATGGGACTCCTAACTACCTTCGGTCATCAAATCACATAACTCATAATACAAATCGTCACCGAACATTAAGCGTGCGGACCCTACGGGTTCGAGAACTATGTAGACATGATCGAGACTCGTATCCGGTCGATAACCAATAGCGGTACCTAGATGCTCATATCGGCTCCTACATATTCTATGAAGATCTTTATTGGTCAAACCTCATAACAACATACGTTCTTCCCTTTGTCATCGGTATGTTACTTGCCTGAGATTCGATCGTCGGTATCTCAATACCTAGTTCAATATCGTTACCGGCAAGTCTCTTTACTCGTTCCGTAATGCATCGTCCCGCAACTAACTCATTAGTCACATTGCTTACAAGGCTTATAGTGATGTGCATTACCGAGAGGGCCTAGAGATACCTCTCTGACAATCGGAGTGAAAAATCCTAATCTCGATCAATGCCAACTCAACAAACACCATCGGAGACACCTGTAGAGCACCTTTATAACCACTCAGTTACATTGTGACGTTTGGTAGCACACAAAGTGTTCCTCCGGTATTCGGGAGTTGCATAATCTCATAGTCATAGGAACATGTATAAGTCATGAAGAAAGCAATAGCAATAAACTAAACGATCAAGTGCTAAGCTAACGGAATGGGTCAAGTCAATCACATCATTCTCTAATGATGTGATCTCGTTAATCAAATGACAACTCATGTCTATGGCTAAGAAACTTAACCATCTTTGATTCAACAAGCTAGTCAAGTAGAGGCATACTAGTGACACTCTGTTTGTCTATGTATTCACACATGTACTAAGTTTACGGTTAATACAATTCTAGCATGAATAATAAACATTTATCATGAAATAAGGAAATAAATAATAACTTTATTATTGCCTCTAGGGCATATTTCCTTCAGATGCAACATACTAGAGGAATTCACTAAAGAAACATGGCAACAACAAGCAATATCTCCACCAAGCTTGCGAATACACATACATGTACTAGAATCAAGTGTCATGTGAGATGCAAAGCATGGGTCACAAATGCATGGCAAAGGCACAGAGATGAGCATATCATGCATAGTGAACATGGCAATATGGGCATAAGGTGAGAAGTGATATATAACCCATAACCATGTGAGGGCCATGTAGAAGAGATGCGCGAAGTCTCTGCGCGAAGGTAGTGGTGGTAAAGACAAGCCACGGGATCCCAAATCATCATTGCTCTCTATAGCTCGTTTCCTTAACTCATGGGATTGGGAAATTGATGAGTATTCATGGGTACCTACACAAAAGAGACACAAACTAAAGAAAGTGTGTGCATGGTAAATGTACACATCATCCATGATGATGTGTATGTGCATGTGAGCGTTAGCACAAGATAAGCATCGCTCAAATAAATTTGAGGCACGATAGAGAAATATGTCATACATCATGCAATTATAGTTATTGTGTTCAACATGATTGGGACACAAATTATAGCAAGTGTGTGGCACAATAATACATTTTTATTCATGGGATGCATATGGTGCACACAGTCATGGGAATCATGCAATTCATAGGATGTAGCAAAATCTCCTAATAGGTATGAGGAAACTATGGGGGTCTCCTGTGCAATATCGGAAGCATAATATGGAGAATATGTACAACATGGCAAACAATTCATATCCAAAGCTTGGTGGTCAGGGCATGGCATATGAGATAAATGATGCAAAGGGAGCATATCAATATCATGACAAGAAAAAACAAATGCCAGTAACCATGAGTTTGTCATCTATGCCATATATGCAAACTGGGTTTATTTTAATGGCATATGCATAGTCACTACGATGAGATTGCAAACGTGACATATGGTTGATCTCATGCATAGCACATGACAAGTCAAGCGGATTATTAAACATGATGTGATCGAGAGAATTATCACAAGAAATTATATGTAACATGGCATCAGAATTAATATACTCCACATGGCAATCATCAAACTCATCATAAATGGGTAAATCATAGCATGGGAAAATCATACTAGCATGAAGCATGGTAATAGGTGGATCAACATCATGCAAGCAATCAATGTCAAGAATGTCCACTAGTGGGACAAGAGCATCACCTTCACCTATGTTACCTTTCTCACTCCACTCATGTGGTGTAGGTGAGGCGACAAAGACCAAATCATGGTCAACGTCATCATTGTGATGGAACCATGTGGGGGTGCATCATAGTCCACCATGGCCATCGTCATGTCCAAAGGAAGGATGAAGTCGTCTAGGATTGTGATGTCGTCGCATATGGGACCTAGCACCAAATGAGAAGACACAATAGAGGTAGAGGTTAAGTCGTTAGAAATTGAAATGACCTCACATGCCCTATCAACTACCTCACTCTCTCTATGTGATGGTGCCTCACTCACTCCTCCAAGGTACGTGCACTCAAAGTCACATATGGTGGAGTCACTCATCTCACTCAAGTGGTGGGGGTTGTGGCTCTCCTGACATGGGAATTGGGGCAGCTCATCATATATGGGGCTAGTGGTGAAGTCACTCTCACTCCCAATATGGTGGCAAAATTCACTCAAGTCATCATACATCGCCGTGGTCGAAGGGAAAATCACATGCTCAACCATCTCGTAGTTGTCGCCATGGATGAAGGCCGAAGATGGCATGTCGGAGTAATGGGCCACAGGTAGGCTAACCCGAGTCCCAGGACCTTTCAAGACATCGGGGCAGGCCGTGCCCCTCAGGCCGAGTCCCAGGAGCAACTCCAAAATATGCCGAGTCCCAGACGGCGACTCCAAGACAAGCCAAGTCCCAGACGGCGACTCCGAGATAAGCCGACTCCAAGTTGGCGACCTCCAGAGAGGCCGACTATGGAGAGTCGGCCCATGACTCCTCCCCCATCTCGAAGTACGATGCGGGGTATGGTCACGGCGTGGCTGTCCCCCCTGCTTACGAAGGGCCGGCATGGCTCCAGTGAGTCGTATCGCTGTAAGATCTCCTGCGAGGCGCGACACTGTTGCCATGCCTGCCCTAACCTCAGCCATAGTGCGCAGTACACTGTGCCCACGACGCCGGCCTATACGACCCGAAGGCGACGGGGCCGCCTGTCAGTGGGTGGGCCAAAGGAGGCCTGAGCGCCCCGAAGACGGACCTGTGGGAGTCGGCCTCCCTGGAGTCGGCCGACTCCTCCCCAGGGCCCCACGAGCCATTAACCAGATAGGATGGGGAATGGCGACAGTGATCGCCTGATAGATGGCGACACTGTTGCCACGACCCAATGACCGAGCCTGCGTCATCAGGAGTGCCGCTACAGTATCAAGCCTGTCCGCGGGACCCGCCAGTCGGCGGGCCCTAGAAGCCGGCGGGGAGGACGGCGGCCTGAGAGACAGACGGCTGGGACCCGCGCCCAGCCGGATTACTATTGTACCCCCGGGGGGTAGGCCTATATAAACCCCCCGGGGCACCCATGCAAAGGGTTCGGACCTAGATAGAGATAGACCAAATAGCACAGGAGGAGAGAGCTAGCTTTGCCCTTTCCTGCCTCCCGAAACAGCTCCAGGAGCACCATTGTAGTCACTTTACCTTAGTGATCATGCGGAGACCCCGCAGAGCAGCAGTAGGGGTGTTATCTCCTAGGAGAGCCCTGAAGCTGGGTAAGTTCCGCCGGCGTGCATGTCTTTGCCTCATCCCGCTTCCAGGCACCGGCGACGTGCTACTCGCTCCCACCATGATAAGCCATCCTTTGGCATATGTCGTATCCAACCCCCGACATTTGGCACCCACCGTGGGGCGAGGTGCACCGTCGTCCGGAGATCTGCTCTGGACGGGAACCCTGTTCCTCCCCGGCGAGCACAGCTAGCCCGGCACGCCGGATGGCGTCTGTGCCGACGTGCTGCACGGCGCTGAGATCGCCTGTGCGGCCAGCTGCCTTGCCGATCTTATCGGCGAGGTTCGCCTCTCCGATGAGCCTGCGTCCGTCGCAGGCACGAGTGGCCCCGAGAGCTTCCTCGCGGGCCTCCTCGACCAACTCCATGTCGCCGGCGAGCCTGCTGCGGACCTGGAGTCCATAGGATCCACCGACCCGATGCTGCTCGACTCCGACACCGCGTCGCTCGACGCGTTCCCCACCAAAGTGGTGGTCTACGACGAGCCGCTCTCTTACGCGGGGAGCGGCAGAAGCACCATCACTGAGGTCCTCGTCCTCGACCACGGCGAGCGCTCCGGCGAGGGAGTGCACGACCCGCTTGACGCGGCCCTGCGAGGCCTTGCAGTGCCGATTCCGGAAGACGCCGACGCCGAGACGCTGGAGGCGCTCCGCCTTCAGCTCGTCGAGGGTGCGAAGAAGCTGGCAAGCATGAGGCGCTTGTCAGAAGCTTACCAACGCGAGATGGATCACGCCGTAGGTGGCTCGCCGGCTCCAACCGGGCCTAGCTGCCTAGGCGCGGTCCGACAGCGCGGCGCGGCAATCTCCAACCTCTTCGGGGCTGATCGCCCTGTGTACGCCACGCCCGCAGAGAATATCCGTGCCGCCCAGGCGGCGGCAGACGAGCTCGACAACTTCGAAGGCGAAGAGCGCCGCATAATGACAGAGCGAGTTCAGCAGCTCCTCGACGCGGCTGCCGCGCAGAACAATGCCGGCTGCTGCACCGGGGCGCCGCAGCGCCAAAACGACGACCCACCGCCTCGCCGAGACCAAGGTGCGACGTCTCGGACGCCGTCTGGCGGGGCCCGTGGGAAGAAGGACAAGGAGCCGACTGTCAGCCACAGTCGGAGTCACATCACCATCGAGCGCGACCAAGACGGCCTTCCCAAAGCGGTGGAACGGTGGGAAGACTACCTGCCTCCCCCTCCTCGCAGAGAAAGGTGAGTCTCCCCGCCGCCCGTGTAACGTCCGACTCTCGGCGACCGCCTTGGCCGCCGAGAGGGAGTCGGAGAGAACGACGCCTGCCACCGGATCGACCGACTCCACCGATCCCTGGCGCTGGAAGAAGAAGACGAGTTGGGCCCCCCCTGCTTTGGACCCCGCATCCGAGATGAGCCCTTCCCCAAAGGGTTCACGCTCCCCCGAGACACGCCCAAATATACCGGCACCGTGAAGCCGGAAGATTGGCTGATCGACTACTCCACAGCCGTCAACATAGCGAACGACAACAAGCGTGTTGCCGTAAGATACGTCCCGCTCATGCTCCAGGGCTCGGCCCGGACGTGGTTGAATAGTCTGAAGCCTCGCAGCATCAACAGCTGGGTCGACTTCACCGAGGCTTTCGTCCGCAACTTCACCAGCACATACAAGCGACCTCCCAAGCCACGCCAACTCTCCTTGTGCGTGCAAGGCCCTGACGAGTCTACTCGCGACTACCTCACGCGCTGGGGCGAACTCCGGAACTCCTGCGAGGGCGTGCACGAGGTGCAGGCCATCGAGTACTTTACTGCCAGGTGCAGAGAAGGCACCCTCCTCAAGCACAAGCTCCTCTGCGACGAGCCGGAGACCCTCGATGAGCTGCCGATCACGGCGGACAAATACGCCACGGCCGACTCCTCCATGAAGGCGGAGATTCGGGTCAGCACAACTGGCAAAGTCGCCCCTCAGGCTCCAAGAACTCCGGCTGGAGACACCAGTCGGCAGCAACAGCAGAATGACCAGAAGCGCAAAGCCCCGCAGCCGACTTCCAGCAGTAGGCAAGTGGCAACAGCAGAGGACCGACAGTTGGAGGGACGGCCTCCAGCGAAGCGACAGAAGGGCGGCAAGTCCAACTGGCTGCCGGCTTTCTCCTACGAGCAGACTCTAGATGGTCCCTGCAAGTTTCACAGTGGCGCGAAGCCGTCAAACCACACCACCAGGAAATGCCACTGGCTGACCAGAATCGCCAAGGGAGACGGCCTGCCCCCTCCCCCTCCTGCTGGGCCGCCTCCTCCACAGCCGCCCTAGCAGCCGGCCGTTAGGCCAGTCGGCGCGATACAAGACGAGTTCCCGGATGAGCACGGAGCCTATGTGGTGTTCACCAGCATAGTGGATGACTGACGCAGCAGGCGCCAACAGCAGCAAGAAGTGAATGCGGTTGCATCAAGTACTCCAGAGTTCATGCATTGGTCTGAAAAGCCTATCAGTTAGAGTAGAGCTGATCACCCAGAGGTGATGCCGAGTCCAGGCTCCTACGCCTTGGTCTTAGGCGCCACACTTGCCACAGATAGGCGGGCTGCTCGCTTCTCGCGAGTACTGATAGACGGAGGCAGCAGTATCAACATCCTGTACAAGGATACAATGGAGAAATTAGGAATCAAGCGAAGACAGCTTCAGAGCAGCCGGACTGTGTTCCACGGAATCGTCCCTGGCCTTTCCTGCTCACCAATCGGCAAGATCCTGATAGATGTCCTCTTCGGAGACAAGGATCATTTCCACCGAGAGCCAATTTGGTTTGAGGTGGTGGACCTTGAAAGCCCATATCATGCATTGCTTGGCTGACCCGCCTTGGCCAAGTTCATGGCGGTCCCCCACTACGCCTACCTCAAGATGAAGATGCCGAGTTCCAAGGGAATCCTAACCGTGTCCGGCGACTACAGGAAGTCGTCCACTTGCGCGGCCGAAAGCAGTCGGCTGGCCGATTCCTTGGTGATCGCGGCTGAGAAACGACTTCTTGATCGGGTCGTGGCGATGGCCGACAAGCAGCCCGAGTTATCACCCGACCCCAAGGAGTCGGAAGCAGAAGGATCATTCAAGCCAGCCAAAGAAACAAAGAAGATACCGTTGGACCCGGAGCACCCAGAGAGGTACGCTGTCATGGGCACAGGCCTTGACAGCAAATAAGAAGGCGAGCTCGTCGATTTCCTCCGTGAGAATCGCGACATCTTCGCATGGTCCCCCAAGGACATGCCTGGTGTCCCGACGGAATTCGCCGAGCACAAATTACACGTCCGATCTGATATGAAGCCCATCAGGCAGCCCTTGCACCGCCTGTCAGAAGAAAAAAGAAGAGTTGTTGGAGAAGAAATAGCCCGGCTCCTGGCAGCCGGCTTCATCATGGAAGTGTTTTTTCCAGAGTGGCTGGCAAACCCAGTACTAGTGCTGAAGAAGAACAAGCAGTGGCGGATGTGCATTGATTACACGAGCCTCAACAAAGCTTGCCCCAAGGACCCATTTGCTTTGCCGAGAATCGATCAGGTGATAGACTCCACAGCCGGATGCGAGCTGTTGAGTTTCCTAGACGCATATTCAGGATATCACCAGATCAAGCTGAACCCGGCTGACAGACTGAAGACCGCCTTCATAACGCCGTTTGGAGCCTTCTGCTTCATGACCATGACGTTCGGCTTAAGAAACGCCGGCGCCACCTTTCAGCGTTGCATGCAGAAGTGCCTCCTGAAGCAACTCGGCAGAAATGCCCACGTCTACGTGGATGATGTAGTGGTGAAGACGGAGAAGCGTGGAACCTTGCTGGAGGACCTCAAGGAAACCTTTGAGAATTTGCGCCGATTCCAGATCAAGCTCAACCCAGAGAAGTGCGTTTTTGGAGTACCAGCCGGCCAGCTCCTTGGTTTCCTGGTCTCTGAACGTGGCATAGAGTGCAATCCTGTGAAGATCAAGGCCATCGAGAGGATGGAAGCACCCAGACGACTGTTAGATGTGCAGAAGTTCACCGACTGTTTGGCATCCATCAGCCGATTCATCAGTCGGCTGGGCGAGAAGGCTCTTCCCTTGTATCAGCTCATGAAGAAGACGACCTTCTTTGAGTGGACTCCCAAGGTGGCCGAGGCTTTTCTCCAGCTAAAGAAGATGTTGACTACTCCCCCTGTGCTGGCGGCTCCGACTCCCAAAGAGCCCATGCTCCTATACATTGCCGCCACCAGCCGAGTAGTCAGCACAGTCATTGTAGTCGAGCGCAAGGAGGAAGGCAAGGCGCTACATGTCCAGAGACCAGTATATTACTTGAGTGAGGTGCTGTCAGCCTCCAAGCAGAACTACCCCCATTACCAGAAGATGTGCTACGGCGTGCATTTTGCCGCCAAGAAATTGAAGCCTTACTTCCAAGAGCATCCAATCACTGTGGTCTGCACAGCTCCACTGGCCGAGATCATCGGAAGCCGAGATGCTTCTGGCCGAGTGGCCAAATGGGCCATCGACCTGGCCCCCTACACCATCTACTACGAGCCCCGCACCGCCATAAAGTCACAAGCACTGGCCGACTTCCTCGTCGACTGGGCCGAGACCCAGTATCTGCCACCAGCGCCCGACTCCACCCATTGGCGGATGCACTTCGACGGCTCCAAGATGCGCACCGGCTTGGGAGCCGGCGTCGTCCTCACTTCCCCCAAGGGCGACAAGCTCAGATATGCACTGCAGATCCACTTTGCCGCCTCCAACAACGTGGCCGAATACGAGGCGCTCATCCACGGGCTCCGGCTTGCCAAAGAACTCGGCATTCACCGGATCCTGTGTTATGGTGACTCTGACTTGGTGGTCCAGCAATCATTTGGCGATTGGGACGCCAAGGACGCAAATATGGCGAGCTACCGTTTCCTCATCCAGCAACTCAGCGGATACTTCGAGGGGTTCGAGTTCCTCCACGTGCCAAGGAACGACAACGACCAAGCAGATGCCTTGGCACGAATCGGCTCCACCCGCCAGGCAATACCATCTAGTGTCGCCCTCCGGTGCCTCCTCAAGCCTTCTATCAAGCCGTCACCAGAATCAGATTCAATCTTTGTGCCGGCTCCACCTGAGGAAGACGGATCCGACTCCAAGAAACACATAGTCGAAGCCGGCCCGGGGACTTCAGAACCCGGCCCGGGGACTGCAGTGGCAAAATCGAAGACTCCAGAGCTCGGCCCGGGGACTGCTCCAGTCGGCCCCGGTAATTTGTCAAATCAGCAAGCGGCTGCGGACTCCAACCCGCCGCCTCCCAGCCCAGCCGCCCTTGTCCAAGTCGCACTAGTGGCAGTTGAAGAAATAGCAGCACCTTCATGGGCCCAGCCCATCCTCAGGTTCTTAGTAAACAGAGAGCTGCCAACTGATGAAATCTTGGCTCGGCAAGTGCAACACCGAGCAGCAGCCTACACCATAGTCAACAAAGAGCTGGTCAGGCGCAGCGTTACCGGCGTCTTCCAACACTGCGTCGAGGCAGAATAAGGCCAAGCAATCCTCAGAGACATCCATGAAGGCGAGTGCGGTCACCACGCGGCCTCCAGGGCACTCGTCACCAAAGCCTTCCGGCACGGTTTCTTCTGGCCAACCGCCCTGGAAGAGGCCAAAGAGTTAGTCCAAAAGTGCAAGGGGTGCCAGATTTTCCGTTCCAAGCCACTTCAGCCAGCTTCCGCACTCAAGACTATCCCCATCGCCTGGCCCTTTGCAGTCTGGGGCCTGGACATGGTGGGACCATTCAAGACGGCACGAGGTGGCTTGACTCACCTACTTGTCACAGTGGACAAGTTCACCAAGTGGGTGGAGGTGAAACCCATCAAGAAGTTGAATGGCCCGACTGCAATGACCTTCATCGCTGACATCACAACTCGGTACGGCATCCCACATAGCATCATCACCGACAATGGCACGAATTTTGCCAAAGGCGCCTTGGCCCGTTTCTGCGCGACACAGGGCATCCGACTGGACTTAGCGTCCGTTGCCCATCCGCCGTCAAACGGCCAGGTGGAGCGAGCGAACGGCCTCATCTTATCCGGCATCAAGCCTTGACTCGTCGTACCGCTGGAGCGATCTGCCGACTGTTGGCTTGAGGAGCTGCCAGCCGTCCTTTGGAGTCTGCGCACGACTCCAAACAAGTCAACCGGCTTCACACCCTTCTTCCTCGTCTATGGTGCCGAAGCCGTCATCCCGATGGACATAGAGTTCGACTCCCCGCCAGTCACCATGTACACCGAGGAAGAAGCAGAAGAAGCACGTCAAGACGGCGTCAATCTGCTGGAAGAGGGCCGGCTGTTGGCACTCAGCCGGTCTAGCATCTACCAGCAGAGTCTGCGTCGATACTACAACAGGAAGGTCAGGCCAAGATCTTTCCAAGAAGGCGACCTTGTGCTCCGGCTGATCCAGCGAACAGCCGGCCAGCACAAGCTGTCGGCACCTTGGGAAGGCCCCTTTATCATCAGCAAGGTGCTAGGGAACGACGCCTACTATCTGATCGACGCTCAGAAGCCGTGAGCGCGCAAGAGGGACGACTCCGGCAAAGAGACAGAGCGCCCGTGGAATGCAAATCTTCTTCGAAGATTTTACAGTTGATGCAGTATGTATCACACTACCCCTTTGTATTAAAGTACTAAGACTTTGGGCCCCCCGAGACAAGCTCGGGGACTGCCCTTTTTGTTATCTGTATGATAAGAATTATGCCTCCGAGTACATTACTTTCATTACAAGCCGCTTGGCACCGGGCCAGACTAGTCGGCCCGGGGACTCGCCGCCTTGCGCTATGAGGAGCTTCCCGCAGTCAGACAAGTAGTGCGCGGTGCCCAATCCTCCTCCTGGCAAAGCCGCAGCTCGTAGAGCGACTGTGAGGCAGGCAGGGGTGAGGAAGAACGGGCGCCCACACGAAAAATGGCTAAGGACCTAAAGCACGAACATAGCGTAAGACGGCCTCCAGTATTTCTGAAGCGGAAAGCCGTCTCATGAGTAGCCGGCTCGCCGTCTTTATTAGCCTCTATCAAGGACGACCGACTCTTGGGTAGTCGGCCTGTCGCTTTCTATCCGACTTGCTAAAGAAACTCTAAACGACCAAGTACTTGCCTTCCCGAAGTAGCCAAGCACTTGATCCAGCGACAGTCCGCAGAGCGGCTGTCCGACTGGCAAGGCAGCGACTAAAGGAAGGCGGCAAAGGGAAAATCCTAAAGAGCAGTGAGTAAGGAAAGACGGAAATCGGATTAATATTTACATAGGCCCTTGGCCGAATCTTCGAATAGAAGTTCAAGATACACCCCACGGGTGGAATTGTTCGAATCTAACAAAGTTTTCAAAAGATTACTAAGACAGACAAATAGAGGCGAAAAAGGCAGCCTAGGAGGCGGCATCTGGGATCGGAGGATCGGAGGAGACGGCGGTGTCAGGCGCCGGGGCAGTCGGCTGGGCGGTCTCGGTTTGATCGCCTCCGGCGGCAGTCGCCTTCTCTCGACGCGGCTCGTTGCTGGAGGCGCGGTCGAGCTGAGGCTGGCCGCCTGCTCCGTCTTCTGGCACCTCCGCCTCGCCTTCGTCCTCCGCCTCGTCCTCCTCCTCGGTGCTGGAGTCGATCACCTCCGCCGAGTCCTCGCCATACTCCGGGTTCATCACGAACCACTCTGGCGGCACTTCCTCGCCGCCTTCAGCCCGCTCGGGGACGAAGACACTGGTGTCCGTGTACTCGGCGATGGCCGCCGCACGCTCGATAAGGGCGCCCTCCACGGCCTCCAGCTCGGCCTGGGCTTCTGACCGGAACGCGGCCGGACGGTCTAGGTCCAGCCCTGGATACCACACCTTGACGAACTCCAAGGCCCGGTGTCGGTGTCAAAACCGGTGGATCTCGGGTAGGGGGTCCCGAACTGTGCGTCTAGGCGGATGGTAACAAGAGACGAGGGACACGATGTTTTTACCCAGGTTCGGGCCCTCTTGATGGAGGTAAAACCCTACGTCCTGCTTGATTAATATTGATGATGTGGGTTACAAGAGTAGATCTACCACGAGATCAAGGAGGCTAAACCCTAGAAGCTAGCCTATGGTATGATTGTTGTTTTTCCTATGGACCAAAGCCATCCGGCTTATATAGACACCGGAGAGGGCTAGGGTTACACAGAGTCGGTTACAAAGGTAGGAGATCTACATATCCGTATCGCCAAGCTTGCCTTCCACGCCAAGGAAAGTCCCATCCGGACACGGGAAGAAGTCTTCAATCTTGTATCTTCATAGTCTTGGAGTCCGGCCAATGATGATAGTTCGGCTATCCAGACACCCCCTAGTCCGGGACTCCCTCAGTAGCCCACGAACCAGGCTTCAATAACGACGAATCCGGCGCGTATGTTGTCTTCGGTGTTTGCAAGGCGGGTTCTTCTTCATGCTCCATGTGTTTGCCGGATAGTGTCCGGTGCTTCATAAATGCTGCGCTCCTTGGCTTCCGCGTCCAATAATGGTCTTCTTCCATGCATCGCACGAATGCGAAAAGCCAGGGTATTTTTATGTTTTACCCCCTAGCTGCGCGAATAAGCTGCCTATAAGAGAGGCGAGGATCCAGATCCAAATCACATCATCCTCCCTCCGCAAGCACTCATCGAGGCGCATCTGACACCAAACCCATTCCAACATGGACAGTCGACGTGGCTCCTCTTCTCGCGCTCCCAGCCCTAAGCCAGGAGATTGGAGGAGATGCTCAGTCCCGCACAGCGACTTAGTGACGCTCCAAGCAGAGGGATATCTTCCCCCGGCCTCCATGGTTCCGGTTCGAGCTGGACTGGCCACCTACAAAGGTGGGAAGCAGGCGGAGAGCGCCCCCAATCCCTCCAAAGGAGAGCGGGTGTGCTTCGTCTCCTACTTAATAAGGGGACTCGGATTTCCTATACATCCATTTCTCCGGGGGCTCCTGGAGTTCTACGGACTCCAGCTTCATCACCTTACACCTGCCTCCATTTTGCACATCGCGGGCTTCGTAGCTCTGTGTGAGCTGTTCTTGGGCATTGAGCCCCATTTTGCGCTGTGGAAGTGGCTTTTTTGCCTCGTACCCCGCTCTCACGAGGGGTCGATATATCAAGTGGGCGGAGCCGAAATATGGCGCATCGCCGGGACCGGATACCTGTCCGGGACCCCGAAGAAGATGTCCGAAGATTGGCCTTCGGAGTGGTTTTATATGGAGGACGCTCCGCTGCCGGATCCAGTCCGGATCGGCCTTCCGGAGTTCAGCAACGCTCCCCTGAAGAAACGCCTAAGTTGGCGCCCACGGAGCCCTCGACGAGAAGATAATAGTAGCGTCCATTACTTGATGGGCCAGATACGGCTGCTAGCCCATTCCGGATTAACCATGATTGGAGTCATGGCCACATGCATTATGCGTGGGGTGCAGCCGCTCCAATATAGGGGCCACCCCATGTGGGACTTCAACAGAGACGACGACGCCACCCGTCACGGCCGCAAGGGACCTGGCTGGGCCGACGATCTGGTGAAGATCCTGTCCGGCTTGTACAAGGGGGAGAAGGAGGACTTCCTCCGCACGAATCCTCTGAACGGATTTTCCATGAACAACCCTCGGAGCTGGGTAAGCGGTCGCATGCATATCTGAACCATGCCTTTAAAGGAAATTGTCTTATTGTATGATTTTGACACAGGAACTGCGTTGGGATGTGGAGGGCATAAAAAGCCCAGCCCCACAACCCGAAGACCCAGAAAGGTCCCTTGATCCGGCCTCCGAAGAGGATCCGGGCTTAGCAGTGGAACTGATCGACGGGGTGTACCACCAGGTCAGCATAGATAATGCTTTAATCGCCATTATGGCTGACTACCCCGGTTTGTGTCCGGCTTCCCCTGTGAGTACGACCAAAGTCCTGGCACTGTTACTTCTTTAATGCTTAGTTCTGACCACCGTGCACCAATGGTGTTCGACAGGAAGCGCCTTTACGGCAGGAAGTCGAGCCCGCGGCGACCGGCCAACAAGGGTCAGTCCGACCCAGCAGGCGGAAGAGGAGTGCGACGCGAAGTGAAACGTCGCCGCAACGATACGGAGCACCGCTATTTTTTAAGGGAAGGATTCCCAGGAGGTATATTAATGCTCATAACTTTTCCAGAAAGAGCGCTCGCCGGACAGTGTCCGGAGAGGTTGCCAATCAAGCCTCCGCCAGCCATGCTCCAATGCATGGCCCGGAAGAGGAGGCGAATACAAGGCATGAGTCGGACGCTCCTCCAACGGAGGATGCCGACAGGCTGCACGCCACCCGGTCTAAGGTGGAGAGCGCCATGAATCACAGGCGTCGCCGGACAGTTCTTCGTGACGCGTGTTTCTCCCCGGAGGCGTTAAATGCCTTTGATGCGGGAAACGCGCACCTCCGTGCCTCTCAAGATGGGTTAACCAGAGCCACGGAGCAGTACGTGAAAGACATACGTGTAAGTAATTCTAATAGTTATATATGCCAGTAGCCCCCGAGACTTAAAATGGTTAAAATAACTGATTTAAGGATCAATTTTTATGCAGGATCTTACAGAGAAGAATACCCATCTGTCCCAGGAGCTCCAAGAGTGCAAGGCCCAACTTGAGGCTGCACTGGCCGCCACAGGGGGAGCCACAGAGACCCCCGCTGGTAAGACGTACTTTGAAAAGATAATTAATTAACAAAGTGCGGCGTGAATCTGACAATAATATTGCAGAGGGCGCCGGACTAGATCCGGACAAGCAACAACTACTGCATCAGCTAAAGGCTGGCGAGAGGGTGCTTATGAAGGTGCAGCAAGAGAGAAACAAGCTCCAAGGTGCCCACACCCAGCTAGGAGAAGAGCTGAAAGGTGTTCGGGCCCAGCTGTCTGGCTCCTTGAAGGAGAATCAGCGACTTTGTCGCAACATTTATAGTAAGTGCTTGAGCAAATTCCTTTGAAAAGAAGAATTCGGCGAGGAAGTCGTTTGACAGAAATATGTCTTTAGGTGTGCTCACAGGTCACCCTGCGGAGGAAATGCCTGGGTCAACAGGTGACCAACTTCCCGAGCTGGCGCAATTGTTCGAACGTGTTCGGCAGGCGATGAGTGGCGTCGTTCAGGATTTATGGCCATCCGTCTCCCTACCCGAGGGCCTTGGTGAGCTTGCTGAGAAGCTCCAGGGAGCACGACGATGCCTTCATTTGTGGAAGATATCGGCCTGCCGTCAGGGCGCCAGGGAGGCCTGGGCCATGGTGAAGACGCGCTACCCGAAGGCTGACCCGAACCACATGGCCGAGGTCGGACCTGCGGGGCCTGATGGGAAGGAGATCCCTGTGAGCTTGATGTATGGCCAAGTAGAACTGGCCGCGAAATATTCCCAACAGGACTATAAATTAGATAGCCTGTTAGATGGGATTGAGGAGGAGTACAATCAGTCGGTTTGACGATGTAATTTGAAATGACATGTAAGATGCCTTCTAGCCGGATTGTAGATCGTTTGTCTTTGCGGACCGTTTCACTTCAACCTCGGGACCCAATAGTCCGGAGTGTGTCCGAATACCCCTATGGTTATAAAATAACCGGGGCATGCATGGAGACAAGGCGTCGGGGTCATAATTGCTTTATCAGACAAGTGCCCAACTAGTTATGTTATATTACATGGCTAGTAAGAAACACCTTCCAGGGAGAATAGTTCCGTTAAGGGTTCCTTTCCCTGGGAGGCATGCCCTAAGGTGCAATGCTGGACTGCGAAAATAGCAGAAAAAGCATCTGGGGGCTTATAAATAAGTAAGTAATAAATCATCTTTCAAGTCACCGACCGAATATTCTCTTAAGAACGCTAGCTTTCGGCTTCACCCAGTCCGAGGTACACATCCGGCTGACCCGACAGTAACAATCGCAGAGGTGCTCCCTTTACCTCCTAGCCGAACAATCGGGAACGTAGGGGTAAGCACAGGAGCCAGGCAACCCAGCTTGGCCAAAACTTAAGTCATATCGATGCATATAATGGTGAATAAAAGGTACATGTGGAAGTATGACACATGTATTGGGTGTGAAGCCCATATTAATAAGCTTCTGGTAAAGAAGCCCCAAGGTATAATGAGTGCTAGGAGCACATCAAGTGTGTGCGAACAAAGCGCAAATCAGCCTATAAAAGGTATTGAAAAAAAAGAGTGGGAAGAAGGAGGGGGACAAGAGACAGTAAAAAATATAAAAAGGTGGACGGGGGAGTGAGACGAACTCTGAGTCCGGTGTTTAGGCGTAGAATCTTCGGAGACGGGCTGCGTTCCATGGGTTCGGCTCGAGTCGGTTGTCAGATGCTTTACGTAGACGGTATGCTCCGCCGGTCAGGACTTGGTCGATGATGAAGGGACCTTCCCACTTGGGCTTAAGTTTGTCCTTTTTCTTGTCCGGCAGGCGTAGAACGAGTTCGCCGACATTGTAAGTTTTGGCTCGTACTTCTATGCTTTGATATCTTCGAGCCTGCTGCTGATAGAATGCGGAACGAGCCTTTGCCACGTCCCGCTCCTCCTCTAAGGCGTCCAAACTGTCCTGCCGATCCAACTCGGCTTCTCTTTCTTTGTACATGCGCACACGAGGTGAGTCATGAATTATATCGCAAGGCAGAACTGCCTCTGCGCCATACACCATGAAAAATGGTGTGAATCCAGTAGTTCGGTTTGGCGTGGTCCACAGCCCCCAGAGTACGGAGTCGAGCTCCTCTACCCAGTGCGTGTTAGATTCCTTGAGGGACCGCACTAGTCTGGGTTTGATGCCGCTCATGATTAGACCATTTGCTCGCTCGACTTGACCGTTAGTTTGGGGGTGATAGACTGAAGCGTAATCGAGCTTGATGCCCATGTTTTTCCACCAGAGTTTAACCTCGTCGGCAGTGAAGTTCGTGCCGTTATCAGTGATGATGCCATGGGGGACGCCAAAACGCTGTACTACCCTGGATAGGAAGTCTATCACCGGTCCGGATTCTGCCGTTTTAACCGGCTTGGCCTCAATCCATTTGGTGAATTTGTCCACCATGACCAATAAGTATTTGTGCTTGTGGGTTCCCCCTTTAAGGGGTCCAACCATGTCAAGCCCCCAGACCGCAAACGGCTAGGTAATGGGTATAGTTTTGAGGGCGGTGGGTGGCATGTGGCTCTGATTAGCAAAGAGCTGGCAACCGACGCATCGTTGGACTAAGTCCTGAGCATCTGCCCGGGCTGTCGGCCAATAAAATCCTGTACGGAAGGCCTTGCCTACAAGTGCCCGGGCTGCAGCGTGGTGCCCGCTGAGTCCGGCGTGAATTACAGCCAGGAGATTCCGCCCCTCCTCTTCGGAGATACACCTTTGAAGGACTCTGGTTGTGCTTTTCTTATAAAGTTCTCCCTCATGGACCTTGTAGGCTTTAGATCGCCGAACTATGCAGTGGGCCTCATTTTGGTCTTCGGGAAGTTCCTGCCGAATTAAGTAGGCTAGGAATGGTTCTGTCCACGGGCCAATTACTGCCATTATTTCATGAGCTGAAGGTGTTATTTCGTTGGCTGAGCCACCGATTGTGTCAGATTGGTCTGAGTTCGGTGATGCATCTGGCTCCGAATTGTTATTTCCGGACTCCTCTTCCCATAACACGGATGGCTTGAAGAGCCATTCCAGGAAGATGTTTGGAGGGACGGCGTCTCGTTTCGCGCCGATGCGTGCTAACACGTCTGCTGCCTGGTTATTATCCCGGGCTACATGGTGGAATTCCAGTCCTTCGAACCGAGCTAACATTTTTAGGACGGCGTTGCGGTAAGCTGCCATTTTTGGATCTTTGGCATCAAAGTCTCCATTTACTTGGGATATTGCAAGGTTTGAATCCCCGCGCACCTCTAGGCGTTGAATGCCCATGGAAATTGCCATCCGGAGGCCATGTAGAAGGGTCTCGTATTCGGCTGCGTTATTGGAGTCCATGTACATTATTTGAAGTACGTATTGGATTGTGTCTCCAGTTGGGGACGTCAGGACGACGCCAGCCCCCCAGCCAGCCAACATTTTGGATCCGTCGAAATGCATGATCCAATTGGAGTATGCGCCGTACTCTTTAGGGAGTTCGGCTTCGGTCCATTCGGCGACGAAGTCGGCCAGAACCTGCGATTTTATAGCTCGCTGTGGTTTATAGGTTATGTCAAATGGTAAGAGCTCAATAGCCCATTTTGCAATCCTGCCCATTGCGTTGCGATTGTTTATAATATCATTGAGAGGTACTTCGGAGGCCACCGTTATGGAACACTCTTGAAAGTAGTGTCGCAGCTTCCGGGATGCCATGAACACCGCATATGCTATCTTTTGATAATGTGGGTACCGGGACTTGCATGGAGTTAGAACAGTGGATACGTAGTACACTGGTTTTTGAAGAGGGAATCTGTGCCCCTCTGTCTCTCGCTCGACGACGAGTATCGCGCTGACAACTTGATGTGTTGCTGCGATATATAATAACATAGGTTCGCCCACGCTGGGCGCGGCCAGGACCGGATTTGTTGCCAGTATGGCCTTTATTTCTTCGAGTCCGACTGTGGCAGCATCCGTCCATTCGAAATGTTCAATGCGCCGGAGGAGGCGGTAGAGGGTCAGAGCCTTTTCCCCCAAACGGGAGATGAAGCGACTTAAGGCCGCTACGCATCCGGTTAGTTTTTGTATTTGCTTGAGGTCTTTTGGAATATCCAATTGTGACAGAGCTCGGATTTTGGCCGGGTTTGCTTCAATTCCTCTACCGGATACGATGAAGCCCAAGAGCTTTCCGGCTGGTACGCCAAAGACGCATTTTTCCGGATTGAGCTTAATGTCATATGCTCGGAGGTTGTCGAATGTCACCCTCAAGTCTTCTAATAGAGTTTCGACGTGTTTGGTCTTGACGACCACATCGTCCATGTATGCCTCTACTGTTTTGCCTATCTGGGTAGCCAGACATGTTTGAATCATGCGCTGATATGTTGCGCCGGCATTTTTGAGTCCGAAGGGCATTGTGTTGAAGCAGAGTGGCCCATATGGAGTAATGAATGCCGTTGCGGCCTGGTCTTTCTCCGCTATCTTGATTTGATGGTATCCGGAGTATGCGTCGAGGAAGCACAATGAATCGTGTCCTGCGGTAGCATCGATGATTTGGTCGATGCGAGGGAGGGGGAAAGGGTCCTTTGGACATGCCTTGTTAAGGTCTTTAAAATCGACGCAGAGGCGCCATGATTTGTCCTTTTTTGGTACCATTACTAGATTGGCTAGCCAGTCCGGATGTTTTATATCTCTGATGAATCCGGCTTCTAAGAGTTTGGCTAGCTCTTCTCCCATTGCCTGTCTTTTGGGTTCAGAAAATCGCCGAAGAGCTTGTTTGACCGGCTTGAATCCTTTTAGGATGTTTAGGCTGTGCTCTGCCAGCCTGCGTGGGATTCCTGGCATGTCTGAAGGGTGCCAGGCAAAAATGTCCCAATTTTCCCGAAGGAATTCTCGTAGTGCGGCTTCGACATCAGGACTTAATTGTGCCCCAATGGAGGCCGTCTTTGTGGGGTCCGTTGGATGGACCTGAAATTTGACTATTTCATCTGCTGGTTTAAAAGAGGTGGACTTGGACCTCTTATCGAGTATCACATTGTCCCTATCCACCGTGGAGCGCAGCGTAGTTAGTTCCTCTGCCGCTAGGGCTTCGGACAATGCCTCTAGGGCCAGTGCGGCTGTCTTATTTTCAGCACGGAGTGCTGTATCTGGATCACTGGCAAGAGTGATTATCCCATTGGGTCCGGGCATTTTGAGCTTCATGTACCCGTAGTGGGGTATAGCTTGAAAGATTGTGAATGCCTCTCGCCCTAACAAAGCGTGATATCCGCTGCCGAATGGGGCCACTTGGAATGTGACCTCCTCGGACCTGTAATTGTCCGGTGAGCCGAACACTACATCTAGTGTGATTTTTCCTGTGCAGCGTACTTCTCGACTAGGGATTATCCCTCTGAAGGTTGTGCTGCTTCGCTCGATGCAGCTCCAGTCAATATCCATTTTTTGAAGGGTTTCCTCGTAGATGAGGGTTAATCCGCTGCCGCCATCCATGAGTACCTTGGTAAGGCGAAAGCCGTCCACTATCGGACTGAGGACCAATGCGGCTGGTGCTCTAGCTGTTCGGAATTTAGGTTCGTCGCTGGCGTTGAAGGTGATAGCCGTGTCACTCCATGGATTTGCTATTGCTACTTGGTAGACTTTGGCGAGGCTGCGGATTGTTCGTTTTCGCATGTTATTTGATGCGAAAGTCTCGAAGACTGTTAATACCGTACCGGTACTGCTGGGCTGTTTGCCCGGGGCTAAAAAGCCTTCGCCACTTTTGGCCACCTGCCGTAGTATCCAACATGCTCGAAGGCTGTGTGTTGGAGTGGCGCCCTCCGTACTGTGGATTTTGCAGGGTCCGTTGAGCCAGCCCTCCAGTACGGTTCCATGCCCTTTAGGGGGTCTTTGCTTTTTGGTTTTTAACCCAGGTGCTTGAGTATGGCGCACCCTTTTACTTCGGACTAGGGTTGTGGTCAAGGCCGGACTGTCCCAAAACCTAGTTTCGGTGTTCCTGGCACTCTCTATCGCACAGTATTTTTGTACGATAGTCGCTAGGTCGATGAAGCGTGTAACTTCGCGAAGACTTATGGCGTTTATGATTCCCTTGTCCATGCAATTGTTGCAGAAAATTAAAATCGCACTTTCTTCGCAGTAGTCCTTTATCCTGTTCATAACCAGGAGAAATCTGGCCCAGTAATGATGTACTGTTTCATCGGGCTCTTGCCGTATTCGAGATAGATCGCTTATGTTTGGGTGGGCGGGTGGAATCAAGTTTGGAACCCCGCCCGATCTGAGGCTCAAAGGCCAAGAAGTTTCCGGATTTGGAAGCTTGACTTGCTGGATGCTTTCCAACGAATCTAGTCTGATGCCTGACTCTAAGTTTAGTATTTGATTAGCGTCTGTCCCTTCACGGGAATCCAGCTTGGAGGGATCGGGAATCCGGACATAGTTGGTTTTCAACGTAGAAGAAGGGTTGCCGCGTTGTTCCTCTACCACGACAACGTGGTGGGTGGCCTGAGGAGAGTTAATCTCTCTCAGATCGGGTTTAAGCCCAATCTGATCGTAGTCTGTGACGACTCCCAGGGCAGCGATGCGATCCAAGAGCTCGTTTACAGAGGAGAGCTCAATCGGGTCTAACTGCTCGGCGAATTCCGAGCTGACGTGAAGATCGCTTTTGATGACCTGAGAGGTCATCATTAGAGCGGTGGCCGAACAGGCGGTCATAAGAAAACCACCTAGCCGGACAGTTTGGCCGGCGGCCAAAGCTCTCTTGACGACGGTGCCGTCTTTAAAGACGGGAGAAGGCAACCTTCCTGATCGCGACATCACAGAGGAACTCTCAATGAAAGCACCAATGTCGGTGTCAAAACCGGCGGATCTCGGGTAGGGGGTCCCGAACTGTGCGTCTAGGTGGATGGTAACAGGAGACGAGGGACACGATGTTTTTACCCAGGTTCGGGCCCTCTTGATGGAGGTAAAACCCTACGTCCTGCTTGATTAATATTGATGATGTGGGTTACAAGAGTAGATCTACCACGAGATCAAGGAGGCTAAACCCTAGAAGCTAGCCTATGGTATGATTGTTGTTTTTCCTATGGACTAAATCCATCCGGTTTATATAGACACCGGAGAGGGCTAGGGTTACACAGAGTCGGTTACGAAGGTAGGAGATCTACATATCCGTATCGCCAAGCTTGCCTTCCACGCCAAGGAAAGTCCCATCCGGACACGGGACGAAGTCTTCAATCTTGTATCTTCATAGTCTTGGAGTCCGGCCGATGATGATAGTTCGGCTATCCGGACACCCCCTAGTCCGGGACTCCCTCACCGGGCGCGCTCCGGCCCGGGCTGAGGAGCCCTTCTAGGCCTGAAGACGGCTGGCAGCAACCTCCAGCCAGTCGGCAGTTCGGCGGGCGGTGCGCAGAGCCGGCGTGCCTGGCCATAGGGCGGCAACCGCCTGAGCGCCGGCACGTTGAAGCCGGCGCATCAGCCGGTGAGCCAGACGAAGACGGGCTTCAATGCTCAGAAGCTGCTCATCGATGGTTCGGGGGGAATTAGCGGCGATCTCCTCACCGTTTGCCCTTCGCGCCTCATGAGCAACCTCGATGGCCAGAGGGACTGCCTACGAGTGACCAGGGAAGAAGTCTGCCAAGACAAAAAAGAAGCAAGTCGAAAAATCAGAAGTTGGCCTGACACATAGTAGGAAGCCCGAAGAAACGAAATAAACTTACCATCAACGATATCCTCGATCTCGTGGAAGCCGGAGGTCAGCATCGCCTCCCTGTCAGTCCAGGAGGAGCACTCGCTCTCAAACTCGGCCAGGAGAGCGGCCTCCTTCTTCTCGGCCTCGTCCTGCGCCTTCTTGAGCAGCTCCTTCTGCTCGGCCAGCTGCACCGCCAGCAGGTCGCGCTCCGTGGCAAGCTTGCCACACTCCTCCTCCTTGGCACGCCGGGCGGTATTGGCTTCACCCAGCTGCTCCTGAAGAGCGGCGTTGGCTCCTGAAGAACGAAAGAAGAGACAAATAAGTCGTCAGCGAAGAAGATTGCCGGGAAGATCCGGCCCGACTGCTCAGCAGTCGGCCCGAATCTCGGGGACTACAGCCCGCGGGTGCGCCAGCGCGCCCCCGCGAAGAAGAAGAACTTACTCCGGCTTTCCGACAAGTCGGCAGCCCGCTTGCTCAACTCCTCAACATTGCGGTTGAAGGCAGTGGCGCGGAGGTTGTGATACTCCTGCAATAAGTCATTAAGACAAAGTTAGTGTTTGGAACTCGCCAGAGGGAGTTCCAAACCGCCTGCTCAGCAGCCGGCCCGGAACTCGGGGACTACACCCAGTGGGTGCGCTGGCGTGCCCCCATAGAGAAAAACAAGAATCAAAAGGAAAAGCAACTTACTCGGACGGCCGTTCGTGCGGCCAGATGCGCTCTGGTGCAGGCTTGAAGGGCGTCGCCTTCGGCCCGCAGCTTCACCTGGACTTCCAGAAGTGATTGATTTAGCGGCCCGGTGCCGCCTCCGCGCATCCACCCGGTGGGCGCGGTGCTTGTGGCCTCGGCGTCTAGGGTTGCCGAGCTGGCAGCACTGGCCTCCCGAGGTCGCGGCGACGAGGTCGCCCTCTCAAGACGGCAGTGCACCGGCGAGGCGACTTGGAGAAGCAGCCGTGCCTCGGCCTCGTCCAGGATCGGCGGCTCCGACGGACCCACCGGCTGTTTGCCGTGCGGTCTCCCAGACGGCGGTGGAGGCAGCGGTGGCGGCACGAGAGTGCCCGACATAGAAGCCTCGCCGCTCTCCTTCTCCACGACGGGGTTCTCGGTGCCGGCCTCTCCGGTCTGCCACGTGAACTCTGGAGGCGGCGGTGCAGACGACAGTGGGGGGACGAGCATTGCCGATTGGCAACGCGCGGCCTCCTCGGCACGCCGTCTCGCCGCAAGGGCGGCTTCGGCATCCTCTAGCTTCTTCTGGGCGGAGGCGGCCGCCCTGTCGGCCTCCACCTTCTCCAGACGTCCGGCCTCCTCCTCCTCACGCTTCTCCCACGCATTTCGCTCCGTCGCCTCCCGGAGGTCGGCGGCGGGGTCGGCCCGCCGAGTATTGGCGGACATCTCTGCCGACCCCATGACGGAGGGGACGGCGACTCTCTCAAGGGAAAGAGGGGCCCTGAACAAGAATGGAGGGAGTATGAAAGAAGACTCGGACAAGATTCAACGAAGGAAAATAAAAAAGCGTAAAGACTTACGCAGAGACTAGCGGTGGCCTTCTCACTTCCCTTCGGAAGCGGTTGGCCATCGCGGCCGCCTCCTCCCGTCTAGTCGCGGCGGCCGCCCCCTTTATCTTCTTCAACTTGCCGCCGAGCGCACTCGGCCCGGTGCGACGCCTCTTCAAACCGCCTTGGCTGGCGGAGGAACCGACCTTCGGCTGGTGGCGCGGGGCGACCTCCCCTTCAGCGTCGTCATTAGGCCAGTCGGCGAAGGTGGCCGAGGGCCTGAAGACGCATTCTGCCCCTTCTCCCCCGCCTTTGGCGTCGGCTTCCATCGCCGCCGCCCCCAAGTCGGGGTCGTCGACGTCGCTCTCCGCATGATCGAGAACATACTCGCGGGGCTGTCTCATGGCGTCGGCGGCATGCTGCATAAGAGGATTCTAGCTCAGAAGAAACCGACAAGAGTCAGAAGCCGGAGTCGGCCGCAAAGAAGACAAAACAATAGGGGGGCGCGACTTACCGCTGGTGGGGGGTTGTCGCGCGAGTACGGCTCCTTGCCGAACTTCCAGTCCTCCTCGAACTCGCAGTGCGCGATGTGGTTCACCAAGTTCGCCACCTCCTTGCGGGGCATCTCCTTGGTGCTCATCCGACTTGGGTCTCGGAGGCCGCTCATCTGACAGATCAGGTGAGGCCGGCCTTGGAGCGGGAGAACTCGGCGCGCCACGAAGGCGGCCAGCAAGTCGGCCCCGACGAGACCCTCTGACTGCGTCAAGACTCGGAGTCGCGCTACGGCGGCGGCTCCGGCGGGAGTCAGCGTCTTGACTCGGTGAGACCAGCTGGGGAGCCTCCTAGTTAGGGGGGCGGCATTGTAAGGCGGCAGGTTTACCTAGTCGCCGTCGGAGGCGAGGTTCTTCACGTAGAAGTATGAGCGCTGCCACATCTTCACCGACTTGATCAATGTGATGGGAGGAAAGGGGTTGTCGGCCGTCGAGCGCCGCACCGCGATGTAGGCGCCGCACTGAGCCGGCATGCCGGCGACGTGCGTGCCGAGCTTAGAAGAGAAGAATTCTCCCCACAGCTCGATTGTGGGGAGAACGCCGAGGAAACCTTCGCACAGAGTGGCGAAGGCGGAGAGCAACACCACCGTATTCGGAGTGAGGTGGTGTGGTTGAAGGCTGTGGAACTCCAAGAACGAGCGGAAGAAGCCGCTCGCCGGCAGCCCCAGGCCACGCATGAGGTGCGAGCGGAAGATGACCCGCTCGCCCTCCTCCGGCGCCGGCCGGATCTCCCCCTCTGGCGCGGCGCGGGCGCGCACAAGGTCCACGCTGGGGAGACGGCGTGTCTAACGGAGGAACTCGATGTGTTCCTCTTCTACCTCCGAGCCGTCCCACACGCCGGAGCGCACGGCGGGGGCCGCGGCGGAGGAAGAGCTCATCGCCGTGGTGTGGAGTGCTCTTGCTCAACAGCGGAGGCAGGAGGGAGAGAAGGCAAGATGAGGCGGGGGAGCGGGGAAGAAGGGCGCGTGTGCTGTGCCGCTCCGCTCCCCCCGCCTACTTATAGCCCTGTGGGCTGAGAAGCCGAGGGGGCGGGCGTGGGGTTACCTGCGCACGATGCCCCACGCCGCCCCACGATTTACCCCATGAAGTTACTGCGCGCAGTAACGACGTGGGAAAACCAACCATCCACGGCCGCAACGGATCTGTTCGTATGCCGAGGCACGGTAGTGGCGGGCCCCGCTTGACGGCCCGTCCCGTCGCGCGCGTGGGCAGGTAGACTGTCCTCTCCACGTGGCGCCACGCGATAGGACCGCCTGATGGCTGCGGGGAAGCGTATCAGGCTCGCCGCCTGGCTTCCCGCCGCGACTTTTGAGCTGCGGCTCTTTGCTAAAAACATCCGACTCTCGATAGTCGGCCCAAGGGAAGACGGCATCCGAGTTCCAGAGTCCGCTTCTGGAAGGTTGGAACTGTTGAAGCCCCACAATGCAGCGTCCGCAGGGCTTCACCAGTTTCGGGGACTACTGTCGGAGTAATGGGCCACCGGTAGGCTAACCCGAGTCCCAGGACCTTTCAAGACATCGGGGCAGGCCGCGCCCCTCAGGTCGAGTCCCAAGAGTAACTCCAAAATATACCGAGTCCCAGACGGCGACTCCAAGACAAGCCAAGTCCCAGACGACGACTCCGAGATAAGCCGACTCCAAGTTGGCGACCTCCAGAGAGGCCGACTATGGAGAGTCGGCCCATGACTCCTCCCCCATCTTGAAGTACGATGCGGGGTACGGTCACGGCGTGGCTGTCCCCCCTGCTTACGAAGGGTCGGCATGGCTACAGTGAGCCATATCGCTGTAAGATCTCCAGCGAGGCGCGGCACTGTTGCCATGCCTACCCTGACCTCAGCCACAGTGCGCAGTACACTGTGCCCACGACGCTGGCCTGTACGACCCGAAGGCGACGGGGCCGCCTGTCAGTGGGTGGGCCGAAGGCGGCCTGAGCGCCCCGAAGACGGACCTGTGGGAGTCGGCCTCCCTGGAGTCGGCCGACTCCTCCCCAGGGCCCCACGAGCCATTAACCAGATAGGATGGGGAATGGCGACAGTGATCGCCCGATAGATGGCGGCACTGTTGCCACGACCCAATGACCGAGCCTGCGTCATCAGGAGTGCCGCTACAGTATCAAGCCTGTCCGCGGGACCCGCCAGTCGGCGGGCCCCAGAAGCCGGCGGGGAGGACGGCGGCCTGAGAGACAGACGGCTGGGACCCATGCCCAGCCGGATTACTATTGTACCCTCGGGGGGTAGGCCTATATAAACCCCCTGGGGCACCCATGCAAAGGGTTCGGACCTAGATAGAGATAGACCAGATAGCACAGGAGGAGAGAGCTAGCCTTGCCCTTTCCTGCCTCCCGAAATAGCTCCAGGAGCACCATTGTAGTCACTTTACCTTAGTGATCATGCGGAGACCCCCCAGAGCAGCAGTAGGGGTGTTATCTCCTAGGAGAGCCCTGAAGCTGGGTAAGTTCCGCTGGCGTGCATGTCTTCGCCTCATCCCGCTTCCAGGCACCGGCGACATTCTACTCGCTCCCACCATGATAAGCCATCCTTTGGCATATGTCGTATCCAACCCCCGACATGGCACATCATCACTCTCGCCTCCAACGATGGAAGCATCATCCATGCTCGTCACCATGTCACTCGCCTCCAAATCTTGGTCCTTGAGTTGCTCCACAGTCATAGTCGTCGCCACACCATCTTGAAAAAGAGTCATTGTAGACTCAGCATCGTCAATGCCACAAAGAGGGATGGCGGTGAAGTTAAACTTGGAAGCATCATCTTGGAGCTCATCGGGCTTGAACATCTCGGTGGTACTAGCCTCATGCTCGCCGTCTTGGAGTGTGGTCGTCGTGAAGTGAGCTCGGGGTTGAGTAGACTTGGCATTCTTGAGTTATTGCTCTGCCTTGAGAGCACCAGTGTAGAGGTCGTCGAGGGACTCATAGTTGTTGAGGAAGATAGTCTCGACGATGACGTTGTTCACTCCCATCGTGAAGTGGAACTTCATACAAATGGGTTCGTCCACGCCGGCTCGTCACAAGGCTTTCTTCATGTTCTTGAAGTAATCGTCGAGGGACTTGGATCCTTCTATGATGTTCTCCAATTGTTGTTGAAGATGTTCCATGTAGGTGGAAGGCACAAATTCTCGCCGCATCACTTTCTTCGTCTAGTGCCAACTTGTCGGATTTCGGGTTCCGGTAGACCCTCTAGATTCGAACACTGGGGTGCGCGCAGAGATTTAGCCCTCTGCCTACCTGCACCTCACCGCCTCGCTATGAACTAAGCAATCAAAGGAACAACACAAGAGACACAGAGTTTATACTGGTTCAGGCCACCATTGTGGTGTAATACCCTACTCCAGTGTGTGGTGTGGTGGATTGCCTCTCGGGCTGATGATGAACAATACAAGGAAGAACAGCCTCGCGAGGGTCTGTTCTTGGCTGGTGCGATGAACTGCTAAGGGAGTTCAGTTGCTCTCTCTACTGGTTTCTAGGCGAGGGTCATATTGATTTCTCGATCTCCCTACCTTGTGGGTGGCTAGTCCTATTTATAGGCAAAGGCCCAGGGCATCTTCCCAAATATTGAGAGGGAAGGGCGCCAACATTTGGCCATTTTGAAGGGGAACATCTAGTACACTTATCCTGACTAAAGTTGGTCCTCGCCTGCCAAAGGCTCTGGTGGTGATTCCGGCTTGGGCTCCACGATGACTTCCATCTTGCCGTTCTGCTGGTCTTGGTCTTGTTGCACCGAAATGGATGCCTTTGCTTGATGCTCTCGCCTGCGCTTGCTCCCTTTGCACCAAAGAGGAAAGAAGGACACTGTGCGGGCTGGCGCCCGCCTGACGCCCTTGGTCATCATGGCTTGCGTCATGGGCACCTCGCAAGGTACCCTGCCTTGATCTCTCCGCCTCCTCATGAGCCAGCCTAACGAGGCCGTGCCTGAGGAAGCCTCCTGTCATCCGCCCCGCGAGGCTTGGCCCCTCGCGAGGGTCTTGAACTCTTGTTGATGAAGATGGGCCATGCTGGGCCGCCCCTTGAGCCACGCCGCAGGCCGCAGGCAGGCAAGTCTGGGGACCCCCGTTCCCAGAACACCGACAGTAGCCCCCGGGCCCAAGGCGCGCCCGGACTTGGCTGAGCAGAGAGGTGAAGGGGCAAGTGCGAAGCACCACGGGCCCTAACAGCCTGCGGCCTCGGGCGCTGCGTGGCGGTTGATTGGACGTGGGCGGCCCCGCTCCCCCACGACGCCTCGGCAACTGCACGAACTGGCAAGTCCCTGCATGCAAAAACTGGTCATGATTACCTATGATCGTGGAAGCCGGCGGTTGGCCTCCCCAGGCTATAAGTACGGAACGGCGTGAGCCGTTCTAGTTCATCTTCCTCTGCTACTTCTCCTCTCCTTCATCCTCGCCACTGCTCCACCTTGCCACAATGGCTCCGATACGCCGGTTCTCTGCAGAAGAGAAGGGAAAGGCCCCCCGAGAGGGTCCTGACCCGCTTCCGCCAAAGAAATGGTTGGTCCTCTGCTGCCGAGATGAGGGAGCGCGGCAGGAGGTGTCGAGGCCTTGGTGCGAGCGGCCGCCGCCAGGGTCTCCGCTGCCTTTGTACGCCCACCTTGAGGGCCCTGCAGGAGCTGATGCCGAGCGCCATGGACGATGCCGCCGTCAGCGCCGGCGGGTCACAACGGTGCGCGTTGTCCCTCCTGGAGTTCACGCTGAGGGATCCTCCCGAGAGTTTGTGCTCCACGCCGCCATGCCTCCTTGATCTTGGATTCGCCTTCCTCCCTCCTTCGCCTTCGAGATTCCACCGAGGGGGCCTTTCAGGCTCTGGCTGCAGCACGCTGATTGCCAGGCTTCCACGACCGATGCGGATGTCGAGGTCGTCGCTCCAGGTAAGGTCTTCATGACCCATGGCTGGGGCGAGATCGCCCGGGTTTGCGGGACGAGGGGTGCCCTCGTGATCCACCTGGAGTTCGATGGCACTTCCATGATGCTCTTCAAGGTCTTCGATGAGGATGGGCGCCGGCTGGAGTGCTGTCCCAGGGGCAGCGATAGAAGCTCCGGGGCGGCAGGGACCAGGCCCGCCGTCGCACGTTCTTCCAGCAGCTCCTCAAGCGGCGGGGGCGCTGGAGGATCCAGCGACTCCGCCAAGCTCTTCACGACTCTAGAGACGAGCGACGACAGCTACGAGCCCTCGAGCCTGCGCTGCTGTCGGAGCAGGACGTGCTCGTTAGGCCGCCGCTGCCTCTGATCTGGATGAGGTTGGCGCCGGCGCCCGGCGGCCCACTGTTGATGATGGCGTCCGCCGCGATGGTTCCTGTAGTTAGGACTCCTTAGGATACGCGTCTTTTGTCCCTGCGAGGAACCAAGAACACACCCTATGGGGGCTTGTGAGGTGTCTGTAGCTTCTTTTGTCGATATGATCCTTATCATGAAGTGGTGCAAGACGCTTATCCCGTCTTAGCTTAGTTTCTTCCTTTCGAACCTCACGAGGGCTTGGTGCTCTGCGCTGACAGGTCCCAGTCCCAAGGCGGCTTCAGCCATCACTGGTATGCCAGGTCGCGATGCCGTGGTCAAGGCCAGGAGGTGAGCGACCCGGGGTCCAGTAAGAGCCCCTAAGTCGCGATGCTCAGGAGATCCCCTTTAGCGCTCAAGCAGCTATCGTTCGGTGAGAAAGGAATGCGACGTTGCTAACACGGGATTGCTTTGGATGCGGTGATGGTGCAGCAATGGCTAGTGTTTCCGGAGGGTGACTTATCTCGAGAGGCAGGAAATGCTTCCTGGTGCGGTGCTAGGCTTGCACATTGGCCAGCGAGGGGTTGCCTGGCGAGGTCCCCGCGTGCCTCTTCCCTCTCGCCCCTTCTCCCCTTTCTGCTCTACGTCCTCGGGCCCCGGCCCTCGAGCGGGTCTCAGCCATCGCTGGTTTGCTAGGTCGCGATGTCGTGGACAAAGCCATAGGGTGAGGGCTGGAGAGCCAGTAGGAGCCCTGAGTCGGGATGCTCAGGTACCCCCCCCTTTAACGTGCAAGCGGTTCGCGTGGACGAGGGTGAAGAGGACAGCACGAGGCCTGGCGCTTCTCCTTGGAGGGATCCTGCATGTCCACCACAGAAAGAGCAAAAGTTCTCTATGACAAACGGCGGTCAGCCGTTAGCTGCTTTGGAGAGGCGACGAGGCACTACAGGCCTGATGAGGTGTATCGGGGCACCCGTGAGCCAGCGCGGGACTCATGGGGCCCTACCCCCAAGGCGGGTTGCATCCGGCACTGGGCCTTAACTTGTGATGTGTTCTTGCAAATTTGGCGAGATGCCGATGCTCTACGTCCTCGGGTCCCGACCCTCGAGCGAGTCTCAGCCGTCGCTGGTTTGCTAGGGCACGATGCCGTGGACAAAACCAGAGGGTGAGGGATGGAGAGCCGGTAGGAGCCCTGAGTCGCGATGCTCAGGTACCCCCCCCTTTAACGCGCAAGCTTGGTTAGATGTCGATGCTCTACGTCCTCGGGTCCCGGCCCTCGAGCGAGTCTCAGCC
>NC_041385.1:648615419-648638032 GCF_002162155.2 Triticum dicoccoides
CCGGTAGGAGCCCTGAGTCGCGATGATTAGGTACCCCCCCTTTAAGGCGCAAGCTTGCTTCGATGTCGACGCTCTACATCCTCGGGTCCCGGCCCTCGAGCGAGTCTCAGCCGTCGCTGGTTTGCCAGGGCGCGATGCCGTGGACAAAACCAGAGGGTGAGGACTGGAGAGCCGGTAGGAGCCCTGAGTCGCGATGCTCAGGTACCCCCCCTTTAACACGCAAGCGGCCGACACGAGGGAAAAAGGGGCGCCACAGACAGACACCAAATAACAAGTATGATGGGTCGAATGCATAGCCAGAAGATAAACGCAGGAGGGATACATGCCGCTGGGTCTGACCCGGGCGACTTGGGGATGATGCAGCCCGAGGGGCGCCCCCAACAAGGTAAGCTAAAAGCATGAACAAAAGGGATACACGCCGCAGGGACAGACCCACGCGGCCTGGGAATGATGCAGCCCTGGGGGCGCTCCCAGCTGGAAATGAAACTTGGAAGAAGTTACCTGATAGTGTTGACAACGAAGGGGTGTTGAAGTAGCAGACGTAGCGGGCTGCGGGAGCTGATCCTCATGAGCCCCCAGGCCCAGGAGCCTCGGGAGGCCCCGGAGGCGCCGGTGGCTCCTCGCGAACCATCTCCATCTCCGCCAGGACCGTGGAACGCCTGGCCTCCTGAGCCTCCAGGATGCTCCCCATGAGGCACTGGCGCACCGCAGCCGCGTTCGGCAAGCCGTAGGGCATGCGAATGTAGCTGTGGGGTGGGCCTTTGCAGCACCTCACACGTGAAGGCCGGAAGCCCTCCTGAGAGGCGGCTCGGTTGAGCCCTGGGATGTTGATGCAGACGTGCAGCCCACCATCCTCGCCTGGATGGGGGGCTGCGGCGGGTAAGCGGCGGCTGCCACTCATGACTCTTGACTCCTGCAACTCCTGTGTGACCTGACTAACAAACTCCTGAGGGTTCGGCCCTCCTTGCTTTGCTCCTTCCTGAGGGAAACGTGCTCTAAAACACGCCTCCAAGTGGTGCCCAAGCGCCTCCCTCGTGACCTTAGCAAGGTCGGTGGCCCTCCATGGGGAGCCCTCGAGCCCTGCTTGAGGAGGGCGTCGGGCGCGCCTCCCTATGCGACAGAAGGAGGTGCCTCCTGAGCAGGCGCAGACCCTGAGGGGCCTGCCTCCTGAGGGGTCGGGCCTGGCGATGTCTTCTTCTTCTTGGGAGCGGCTTCGGGGAGCCTCCCGCTCCCACGATCTGGGTCTTCAAGTGATGCAGCCTGGAAAGCTCGTTCCAGGGAGCACACTGTGTCTCTTTCTTCACAGGGCACCGTGATGACTCCACCGCTTCCTGGCATTTTGAGGACGTTGTAGCTGTGATGAGTCACGGCCATGAACTTGGCGAGAGCTGGGTAGCCGAGGATGGCATTGTATGGCAGGCGGATGTGGGCAACGTCGAAGTCAATGAGCTCGGTGCGGTAGTTGTTGCGGGCTCCGAAGGTGATAGGGAGGTGGACCTGCCCGATTGGGACTGTGGAGCCGTCGGTGACTCTAGAGAAAGGCTTGGTTGGCTGAAGCTGATCGTAAGGCACTTGGAGATTGTTGAATGTCTCTACGGACAGGACGTTAAGCCCCGCCCCGCCGTCGATGAGGGTCCTGGTGACTTGCGCGTTACTGATGACTGGGGAGCAAAGCATTGGGAGGACTCCGGCTGTAGCCGCGCACTTGAGCTGATCCGCTGAGCTGAACGTGATGGCGCACGCCGACCACCTGAGGGGGCGCGTGGCTTCAAGCTTGGGGAGGACTGCATTCACTTCGCGGGCAAACTGCTTGAAGATGCGCTGAGAGGCTGGGGCCTGAGCTCTGCCCAGGATGCAGGTGATCGCGCGTGGATCCTGGAAGCCCCCAGCCCCCTCGTCCTGATGATGGTCCTCTTTTCTCCTAGGCTGCAGAGACAGTGGAGGGAGGCCTGCGTTTCCTTGCGGGCGATCCTCACGAGGCTGATCCCTCCAGTCTCCCTCGCGAGGCTGATCCTGCCAGCGATCCTCGCGAGGTCGGTTGTGCCACCCTTGGCGAGGGCCGCGGTCTTCCCAGCGTCCTGCGTTCCTTCCTCCTCCTCGGCCGTAGCCACGATCGTTGCGGTCGGGGCACCGGCAGACCCTTCCTTCTCGCACGGCTCGGAGCTCTTGGAATTCGTTGGTGTTGTGGGTGTGGAGGTCGTGGTACACACAGTACCGGCTGCCCTTGAAAGACTCGGGCTGATCTCTGCCCCGCTTGGTGTCTGGTTCTGCCACGAGCACGGCAGCCCCCTTGCGCTTCACGTCCTTGGCCTTGGATTTCTTCTCTTCTGGGTCTGCAGCTGGCAGCTCGAGGAGGGAAAGGCGCCCTTCCTCAGCCCTGGCGCACTTGGTTGCCAGGTTGAACAGCTCCAAGGAAGTGCACAGATCTTCATGCATCGCCAGCTCCTCCTTCGTCTTGACATCACGCACGCCGTCGGAGAAGGCCGAAATGATCGCCTCCTCGGTCACCCTGGGAATCTTGAGTCGTGCACTGTTGAAGCGCTGGATGTACTTCTGCAGGGTCTCCCCTGGTTGCTGCTTGATGCGGCGCATGTCGCTCATGGCAGGTGGCCGGTCGCGAGTACCTTGGAAGTTGGCGATGAAACGGGTGCGCATCTCGTCCCAGGAGGAGATCGTGCCTGGGGCCAGGTTCAGGAGCCAGGTGCGGGCACCGTCCTTGAGTGCCATGGGAAACCAGTTCGCCATGACCTTCTCATACCCGTTGGCGGCTTCGATGCCCAGCTCGTAGAGCTGGAGGAACTCCGCAGGGTCGGCCGTGCCGTCGTAGCGAGGGGGCAGGTCTGGCTTGAACTTGTAGGGCCACGCGACGCTGCACATCTCGGTGGTGAAGGCGCGGCAGCCTGCTGTGGCCATGGGAGGCCTCTGGTGACGAGGAGCTTGGTCTTGCGGGCCCCAGTGCGCTGCAGCTGGGAGCAGCGCGGGGTCTTGGCGTGCTGGAACGGGAGCGTGGTCGCGACGGACTGGAGCAGGGAGCACTCGGGCAGCTTCTTGGGGGCGAGGGACCTCTTGGCAGCTCCGCTCCTGCTGCACTGGCGCCGGACGGGGTGGGTTCCGTCTAGGGGCCACACGCCTCGGGGCCAGAGCGCCTTCTGAGGGGGAGGCGGCTGAGGCGCCCCCGGAGCTTCATTGCCCGCGCAGGGCGGGGCGCGGTGCAGCGAGAAGGACGGCGCGGGGGAGCCCCCTGCGGCGCGGACGAGCTCGGCTACGCGGTCGAGCCATTCTTCGAAGACGTCATCGACCGGTCAGTAGCGCAGGAGCTCGTTTGCCGCGATGAGCGCAGCCCGAGCCTCCATGGTCGCGCGGGACAAGGAACCAGCCGGGGCGAGCGAGGGAGTGGCAGTGCGGCCGTCTCGCCTCATGGACGGGTGCTGGGATGATGCCCGCTGCTCGTTCCCCGCCAGGCCGGTGGCGGCGTTGACGGTGGGTGACGGGGAACGACGGGGGTGGCCATCGACGGGGGCCATCTGGGCGACGCGGGAAGTGAGAGCGGCTCGGTGCTCGGCGCGGGCTCGACGAGCATCTAACATGGACGCGATGGTCGGTGAAGAATAGGGCGGTGGAAGACAAATTCTGGCGCACCCCTACCTGGCGCGCCAAATGTCGGATTTCGGGTTCCGGCAGACCCTCTAGATTCGAACACTGGGGTGTGCGTGGAGATTTAGCCCTCTGCCTACCTGCACCTCACCGCCTCGCTATGAACTAAGCAATCAAAGGAACAACACAAGAGACATAGAGTTTATACTGGTTCAGGCCACCATTGTGGTGTAATACCCTACTCCAGTGTGTGGTGTGGTGGATTGCCTCTCGGGCTGATGATGAACAGTACAAGGAAGAACAGCCTCGCGAGGGTCTGTTCTTGGCTGGTGCGATGAACTGCTAAGGGAGTTCAGTTGCTCTCTCTACTGGTTTCTAGGCGAGGGTCCGATTGATTTCTCGATCTCCCTACCTTGTGGGTGGCTAGTCCTATTTATAGGCAAAGGCCCAGGGCCTCTTCCCAAATATTGAGCGGGAAGGGCACCAACATTTGGCCATTTTGAAGGGGAACATCTAGTACACTTATCCTGACTAAAGTTGGTCCTCGCCTGCCAAAGGCTCTGGTGGTGACGCCGGCTTGGGCTCCACGATGACTTCCATCCTGCCGTTCTGCTGGTCTTGGTCTTGTTGCACCGAAATGGATACCTTTGCTTGATGCTCTCGCCTGCGCTTGCCCCCTTTGCACCAAAGAGGAAAGAAGGACACTGTGCGGGCTGGCGCCCGCCTGACGCCCTTGGTCGTCATGGCTTGCGTCATGGGCACCTCGCGAGGTACCCTGCCTTGATCTCTCCGCCTCCTCACGAGCCAGCCTGACGAGGCCGTGCCTGAGGAAGCCTCCTGTCATCCACCCCACAAGGCTTGGCCCCTCGCGAGGATCTTGAACTCGTGTTGATGAAGATGGGCCATCCTGGGCCGCCCCTTGAGCCACGCTGCAGGCCGTAGGCAGGCAAGTCTGGGGACCCCTGTTCCCAGAACATCGACACAACTCATGTCGAAGTTCTTCGAAGGGGTGTGAAGCCACCATGTCGATGCGTAGTCGTGGAAGGTACTTGTGGCGCACTTCACTTGATCTTCGGAGGGGGCTTGATGTATCTTGAGGTAGTCGTTCATCTTGCGCTCCCACTTGAGGTACTCTTCAGGGTCATGAGTGCCAAAGAATGGAATCTCATAGTCATTGTCAAAGTCGAAGTAGCTCATGGAGGTAGTGGACTTGAGCTCGTGGAGTAGGCGAAGATGCTGTAAGTCTGAAGGCGAAGATGCCTGGAAGTCACTTCACGAAGATGCCAACTTGTTTGATGAAGCTGAAGTGTCGGGGTCGATGTCGATGTACTATATGGTCTATCCGCACGGGGGTGCAGGAGGCCGTGTGCATGGGGTTGGCAGAGATTCCAACATGCTCTCGTCAGAAGGCTACTCTTCTGTTCTTGTGGTACGCCCTTGATGAACTAGAGCATCCTGGTCTTGTCGGTGTCGATGTGGATGTGTATTTGCTGGAGATGGTAGAGTCTTTGCACTTGAGTGTCTTCTCGAAGATGAGGAAGACTGCTTGCGGTTGTTGATGAGGACCTTGAGCTCCTCCATGTGCCTGTCCATCTTGGCATCGATGAAGTTCTTCATGGCATCGAACTCGTCGTCATAGTTGTAGACTGGAGATGATGTGCTTTGCCTATCCATCACAAGACTCGAGCAAAGGTGAGTAGGAAATGAGATAAACAATACCGAGCTACATTTTCCCAAAGTTGAGGATGTATCCCGTGTCACTCAATGTGAAATGAAAGAATAATGGACTTGGTACCGGACTTGTTCACTCACACATGCAAAGTAAAGCTTGTTGAGTGGCTTGGTTAGGACAACTTGGCACAAATTCATGCAAAGTGAAGTCCAAGATATTGTAAATGTTGAGATAAATCCAAAGGACTCAAAATGCAAAGCAAGTGTTCAGAAATATAGAGGAGGGCAATAAATAAACACACACGATGGGATAATGGGGCTTGTGCAACTATAGGGATGACAATACAAAATTGTGTAATGAAGACTAAGCTCGTGTTGCAAAAACACTAGGAGAGCACTAGCTTAATTGCACACTTGGGCACGATTAACCATTTGCCACCAACCTATATGCATGCAAGCAAAATTCTTCCTATTCCATGTATATTCATGCTCAACTCTCTTTTGCTTATAAGCTTATGATCTTTCTTTTCTTGCTTAAAAGCTTTTATTGCTCTTTTCTTCCTTCACAGTTTTCTTATTGAGCCTTGACCAAACACATGAGATCAGTATCACAAGTTATGTACGGGAGGAAGCAATTGCACTATATGATATATCCAATGATGCGACAATATGATATCGTATCACTGCACAAGTTTTTGTGAAGCCCGACATTACTCGGATAGCTAGTCTCAATAGGTATGAAGGTATGCGCAAAGGGCTATCAAGATGTATTGGCAAGGAAAAGTATATGACGGAATGGATACCTTCATCACACTTAACCTCACAAAGTCGGGGGTAACTGGCCTTGCTTCTGGTTGAAGATGGTCTCAAAGGATGGATGGTCGTCATCGATGCGGAATGTCGTGGTGGATGTAGTCGATGGAACGATACAAGTTATCGGTGGTTGATGAAGATGTAACTGTTCCTAAGTAGCTGAAACACCTTAGGAGACTCAAATCACAACTCAAACAACCACGAATGCAATAAGAACCAAAATGGGTTAGGTTGCGGAAGTCTATGGTGGTGGTGTGGAAGTTATGACGGAAGGCCTATGCAAAGATGTGCAAATGCACAAATTTTGATGGAGTCAAATTATGGTAAAACCAGTATGAGCAGCTCGGGCACGTCGCTAGCTTTCCAACGAGCCAAAGAACACCTAAATCGGAGTTCGGGAGTGGGAGATATGACCAAAAATGTGAAGCTGGGCTGCTGTCCTGTAGGGGGCGCCGTGCGCACGGGGTCAAAGGCCCATGAAGATGGGGTCCCATGCGCATGGTACATGTGCCGAGGATATATATGGGGTCACCTGGAATTTTGCAGGGGCCCATGTGCACGGGGCTCGGGGCCCGTGGGCACGAGGGTGGCGGAAAAATCATGATTTTGAGGTCAAAATTGAAGGGGGGAAAGAAAAATTAGGCTATGGGGACGCAATAGGAGGTGGATCTACTTGCTAAACACCAGACTTTTGGATTGAAATCAACAAAAACTCACAAGAAATGTCAAATCACAAAAAAATTGGTATGACTCTTTTTGTGGGGGATTTTCAAAATTGGGCAAGAACAAGCAAAATGAGGCTAGAAAACGGCGGGGAGACTCCAAATTCATGATCAACGTGGCTATGATACCAAGATGTTGTAGGGTGGAGACTCTAAGTGGAGATCTTTCATGAATTGGAGGGGGATTCGCCGAAGAACACGAAGAACACAAAGGGAAACCATGAGAGGAACACTCAATAACAAGTCCAATCACACATCCACTAGACAAGCAACACATGGATCCACAAGAGACATGAACAACAAAGGGAAACAAGATACATGGTAAGGTTCATCCCAAATCCTATGAAGGAGATGACGTCTTAATGATCTAGATAGATCCTTCCCACAAGGGGGTCTTGAATCCCTAAGGATCTTCTCCAATGAAGGTCTTGGACTCCAATGGAGTCACTACTGCAGGATGCTGCTAACGTGACACTACGATCAGAGACCCTTCGACGAAACTGTGTGCGATGGAATAATCACAAATAGTGGTGTAAAAAACCATCAAAAACTGTGCAAAATGTTTGCGATGAAGGATGCATAAAACACGGTTTAGATTTCGGTTGCTTGTGCGATGTAGGGCATACAGTTCAGTTAAATTTACTGTTTGTGATGAGGAACAAAAGAAATGGGCTGCCAGATGAAAATGTGTGCGATATACAGCATACACTTCACTCGGATGAACTGTTTGTGATTAGGCAACACAAAAGAAACGGTTAGTCAGATCAAGGTGTGTGCGATATACGGCATGCGGTTCATTCAGATGAACTGTTTGCATTGAGACAAGAGAACGGAAACGGTTCAATATAACAAGATGTGTGTGATACGCGACAAACAGGTCTGTTATCACAAATATGTGCGAAGACCGATAATAACATAGACGATTGCTTCTAATAAGACGTATGTGATATGCTCTGTCTACACAACATATATTGGCCATTGGGGGACGGGCGGTCATCCGGATACGCCATAAGGATGCGAAGAGGCATCCTATATCAGCAAGGACTAGTTGTTTCACTAGTAGCTCATGTAAGAGAACTCTCAAGTTAAGTGTGCTCAGGCTGGAGCAGCCATCAGATGGGTGACTGGATGGAAAGTTGTGTTGATGTTAAATTAACTGATAGGATGGGTCATATCGATCAAATTAAATGACTCATATGACCCATCCCATGAGTTAATTTAACCTCGAGGTCCTTGTTTTTTATTTTTATTTTATTTTTTAACATATGTTAAAGAAGGTCTACTGCATTACCTTTTGACAATGTGTATACGTGACATACAGTTGATCCATCCGACTTGTTTGTGATGGAATAAGTCGTGTGTGTTGTGGCCAAATGATTGCTAGTGTACAACCGTTTGCGATTGATGAATTCATCACCAACGGGTTCCCTAGTGTGGTCCTTGTTCATCTCGTCATCATCTACTTCTTGTGCTAGCTCGATGTTCCTTATATGCTAAGTTTCCATCAATTGATGGCGTTTTATGAACATGCCACCATTTCCCGCCAATTTCCTCACCTGTTTCCCGCCACCCAGCGATATTGCGCATAAACCTAGGCGTGGCGCGATGCATAGAGGCAACAAGTGCAGCCTGTAGCGCATCCACCTTTTCCAAGCATGCCAACCCACCAAAGCGTCACCTCTGCCATCAACCTCATCGACGAGGAAAAGTAGAAGGCGCCATGGCCCGTCGAGGCTGCGGTGCTCCCTGGCAATGTGATGGACGACACCGTGATGCGCGTCATCGCCAGGGTTGAGCAGACCCTTGGCACATGGCGCTTCAGCGCCGCATATTAAGATAGGCATGTCAGCACCGAGAGGCTGCAGCTTGATGCACAACATGATCGATGGCGTACCGTAGAGCAAGCTAGGTGCTTCCGCGCCGATAGGCTGCGGCTCGCCACACATCAAGATCATTGGAGCACCACAGAGCGAGAGGCGTGGCGTGCTGCATAACAAGAGCGGATCCATCAGCGCCCTTGCCTGCTATCGACAGGGTACACGTCCCTTCAGTACCCCCATTCCTCGCCAGGAGTGGGCACATGCCCTCTGCGTCGTACTTGCACCAGAGGCCAGCCGCACCGTACTTGGACCGGACGCCCGCCGCGCCATTCACCTTGTCCGTGACCCGCTCGATGCCAACGCGCTGGTCGGTAGGCTCGACCGCCTCCTTGGCCCAAGTGTCCACCTGGGCGCAGTAGAGGAACATGGCCTTCGCATCCTCGAGGTGGTGATCTTCGATGAAATAGCCAACTTGGAGCTCGAGATCGCGCTCTAGATGTGCCACGAGCATGTCGACCGCTTGGACGAACGCCTGCACAAGTTTAGACAGAGCCAAGAGCTACCGTAGGCAAGGGCTGCTGGTCATGGTCTCATGGACGTGTTTTATTTTGTTGAGTCGTTTTGACGTGGATAGCTATGTATTCACAGCAATCATAGTATTGCTCTGTTTCAGTATGGGTACTCTGTTTTCCATTCTTATATGTTTTGTTTCAATGTGTGTTTATACGCTTTCCATTCTGTATATGTGGATCATAACAAATAGATTCAAATTAGTACACAAAAATAGATAGAAAATGGAATTCATATTATATATAATATTAATTATTCATTAGTTCATCATAGAATATATATAATTAATATCATCACATATACGTGATGATACTTAACTACTATGTATAATGCATAAAATTGAAAACGAACAATACTAAAACTAATAATCCCTCCTGGGGCTAGTATTTCGGCAGCCCCTTGCCAGCAGCTCCCTGGTGCATGGTGTCTTCCCTGAGCGAAGGCAGTACTCCACCTCCTCCGCCTTGCAGCACTTGACTTGTAGATCTGCCTCTTGTAGGCGGACGAGCGCGAACGATCTTGCCATTTTGTTGGGCGCCCACCGGAGCTCCTCGTCGGTGGCACGCTGGAGCTTATTGGGCCAGCTCCACGCAGCGACGAGGTGCCTAGCGCCTTTGGCCTTCCTCGCGAAGTACACATCTTCGTACACCTCCTCCACACGACGACGTGCCCGCCCTTGAAGCTCTGCTGCCTCCTTTTTCCAGGCGGCATCACGGTCTTCACAGGCCGCCTGGTACATGGCATCCTCCTCTGCTATCTCCTTCTTGAAAGCCACTTTCCAGGCTTTCTTAGCTGGCGGCAGCGACTTCCAAAGACAAAGATCATACTGGCCCCAAAACCATTCCAAAGTTGGGGGGTCCGGTGCAACATCGTCCGGCGGCGCGTAGGTGTTTTTGTCGCTGCTCTTCGAGTGAGCGCCCTTGGGGGCGGCGACTCCTCGTTGGCGCGTGGGCAGACCGGCGATGCCATGGAAGAGATTTTAAAGAGAGAGAGAGAGCTAGCAAGGGTAGGATCTAGATGAGAATGCAGGCGGGATGACGTGAGCAAGGTAGTATTTATTGGCGGCCGAAATCTAGATCGACGGGAACAGTACACACGCTGGTCACAAAATTTACGAGTACTATTGTGTGAATTACACACAATTCCCGCAGCAAAATTCATGTGTGAACATGATAGCTGACGGTTCCTAATGCAGAACCATGTCTGATTAATAAAGCCCGCCACTCACCTTCCAAACCTCGAGGCGCGAAATAGAGTGCCAATCGTGTGGGGCCGGTTGTCTGCCAGATTTTACATATTGTTTTTGAACACCAGATATTTACATCATCTGATGATTTTTTTAAATCGCACACAAGTACACAAATATGATTTTTCAAACCGTTATGGTTAGCCGTTGCATGTAGATGCAGTTCAAATTTGAATTGCGGTCATTAAATGGCTAGAAAATCACTTAAATGTCTTCAAAAGGTCAAATGACCTCTGATTGTTTTTCAAATTTTCACGTGACAGTTGTATTAGTGCACGATACATGTAGAAATTTTTTGAAGGCCGTAAGAGGAAGCTATCTCCCGTTCGTCATCAAACATGCATTGTTCCCTCTCGGAACCACGAACCTTCTAGTGAGTTGCTCCAGTTTGTGAGGGGCGTGTGTCTAAACTTTCGTCAAACAAGCCAATTTTTGTACCACGTCAACTTGGTGGCATGACATTACATCAAGCAAGTTTTCATGTTTTTCTGATCATTTTTTAATTTTTTGAAATTAAAATGCCATGGCACTCCATGCATGTGTCCATGCCGTGAGACCAATATGTTTGAAAATTCCTTCTAATTTACCGCACATGGAATTAACACGCACAAAACTACACAAATATGATTTTTCAAACCGTTATGGTTAGCCGTTGCATGTAGATGTAGTTCAAATTTGAATTACGGTCATTAAATGGCTAGAAAAACACGTAAATGTCTTCAAAAGGTCAAATGACCCTTGAAAGTTTCCAAATTTTGACATGACAGTTGTATTAGTGCACGTCACACGTAGAAATATTTTGAAGTCTGTAAGAGGAAGCTATTTCCTGTTCGTCATCAAACATGCATTGTTCCCTCTCGGAACCACGAGCCTTCTAGTGAGTTACTCCGGTTTGTCCGGGGTGTGTGTCCAAACTTTCATCAAACAGGCCAATTTTTTTACCACATCAACTTGGTGGCATGACATTACATCAAGCAAGGTTTCATGTTTTTCTAATCATTTTTAATCTTTTGGAATTAAAATGCCATGACACTCCATGCATGTGTCCATACCGTGAGACCAACATGTTTGAAAATTCCTTCTAATTTACTGCACATGGAATTAACACGCACACAAGTACACAAATATGATTTTTCAAACCGTTATGGTTAGCCGTTGCATGTAGATGTAGTTCAAATTTGAATTACGGTCATTAAATGGCTAGAAAAACACTTAAATGTCTTCAAAAGGTCAAATCACCCTTGAAAATTTACAAATATTGACATGACAATTGTATTAGTGCATGTTACACATAGAAAAAAAATTGAAGTTCGTAAGAGGAAGCTATCTCACGTTTGTCATCAAACATGCATTGTTCCCTCTCGGAACCACGAGCCTTCTAGTGAGTTGCTCCGGTTTGTGAGGGGTGTGTTTCCAAACTTTCATCAAACATGCCAATTTTTCACCACATCATCTTGGTGGCATGACATTACATCGATCAAGGTTTCATATTTTTCTGATCATTTTTATTTTTTTGGAATTAAAATGCAATGGCACTCCATGCATGTGGCCATGCTGTGAGACCAATATGTTTTAAAATTCCTTCTAATTTACTGCACATGGAATTAACTCGCACACAAGTAATACGATTTTTCAAACTGTTATGATTAGCCGTTGCATGTACATGTAGTTCTAATTTGAATTACGGTCATTAAATGGCTAGAAAATCATTTGAACGTCTTCAAAAGGTCAAATGACCCTTGAAATTTTCCAAATTTTGATATGATAGTTGTATTAGTGCATGTTACACATAGAGATTTTTTGAAGGCCGTAAGAGGAAGCTATCTCCCGTTTGTCATGAAACATGCATTGTTCCCTCTCGGAACCACAAGCCTTCTAGTGAGTTGCTCCGGTTTGTGAGGGGTGTGTGTCCAAACTTTCGTCAAACAGGACAATTTTTTACCACATCATCTTGGTGGCATGACATTGCATCAAGCAAGGTGTCATGTTTTTTTGATCATTTTTTAATTTTTTGGAATTAAAATGCCATGGCACTCAATGCATGTAGTGTCCATGCCGTGAGACCAATATATTTGAAAGTTCCTTCTAATTTGCTGCACATGGAATTAACTCACACACAAGTACACAAATATGATTTTTCAAACCGCTATGGTTAGCCGTTGGATGTACATGTGGTTCTAATTTGAATTATGGTCATTAAATGGCTACGAAATCACTTAAATGTCTACAAAAGGTCAAATGACCCCTAAAATTTTTCAAATTTTCACATGACAGTTGTATTAGTGCATGTTACACATTGAAAAAAATTTGAAGGTCGTAAGAGGAAGCTATCTCCCGTTCGTCATCAAACATGCATTGTTCCCTCTCGGAACCATGATCCTTCTAGTGAGTTGCTCTGTTTTGTGCTTGTTGTGTGTCCAAACTTTCATCAAACAGGACAATTTTTTTACCACATCATCTTGGTGGCATGACATTACATCAAGGAAGGTTTCATGTTTTTCGGATCATTTTTTAATTTTTTGGAATTAAAATTGTCACATCCCTAGTTTCTGGCAAGGCTAGCTTCATGTGTGCATCATGTTTAATTTCAAATGAATATGAAGTGAGGATGGCAGAAACCCCAGCACCACTTAATCCAACTAGGGTTTCCTAAAAATCTTTTTCAATGAACTTGAAATGCCCTTCTAAAATGGTCATCATGTTTGCCTTGGTCTAGAACCTCTGACAAAAATGGTTCACATTTTTCCAGGACAACAAAGAGTCACTGAATTAAATCATATGGTATTTGCATTTGGGCATTTAAATGCTATAAAATATTTTTAATGCCCAAATAATCCTAAACTGAAATCATTGCTGTTGGAAATATTCCAAATAGTGGCCATAGTCAGTTGCATGATTTTTGAAAGTGACTAGCTATTTTTAATAAATCCCTAAAAGTTACAGAAAAATAAGAAATAGAAATAAATAGAAAATGAAAGAACCTAACTAACTTACCTGGTAGCCCTGCTGAGGCCCAGCACTATAGCTGGCCCAGCCCAGCCGCCCCACCGTCTTCAACCTCCTGCCAGTACGCAGGAGGGCGTGTGCTTGCCGCACGCCGACCACCTCCTGCTTGCCTGCGTGCACCTCCGACCCCCTCGACGTCCATCGCGTCGACACGCACCCCCCCGACCTCTCTCTCACTCTCCCTTGGCCTCCTCCCCCTCCTTTGCATCTCCCCGGACCGCACCTGAGAGCGGTCGTCGCCGCCGTTCGCTGCCACCACGGCCACGACCATTCCCGAGCCTCTCTGATGTGCCCCCGAGCTCCGCCGTGCCACCATCTTCCTCTCCATCATCTCATGCAACCGGAAGAGCCCCGACATGTCATCCCCGACCCCTTCTTCCTCCTTCGGCCACGAAGATCACCGAAGACCTTCCTCCGCCACCAGACCCTCCCCGACCTCGCCGTTGCCTCTGCTGGATTCGTCATGAGCCCCTGCCCCTTTCCCCTCTCCTCCCCGCTTTATTTGCTCCTCGTAGCCGCCGTTTCCATCGGAGCCGCGAGCTCGGCTTCGCCGGCCATGCCACCGCCGTGGCAACAGCCGCTGCACCTCGCAGGTGAGTACACCAGCGTGTTCACCACGTTACCAGAAGCCCGTAGCGCCCACCACTACCAAAAAAATACACTTCCGTGATGATACACGTTTGTCACAGTAGGTCGCGTTTTTTGTCATGCATGTACATCCATGACAATTTTATGACAGAATCAAGATAGTCATACATGTGCTTTCGTCACAGAAGTGTTCCATGACATTACCAAAATTATCATCACAGAAGTGTCCACTTCCATGACGATAAATCACGCGTCACAGAAGTGCTTTCGTCAAGGGTGACCTACACGTGGCATCCACCGTAACGGAACATCGTTAAGCTATCGGGTCGGGTTTTGGATCTGATAACCCGTTAACAGCCCCAACCAATGGGGATTTTCCATGTGTAAAACCATCATTGGCTGGAGGAGACACGTGTCAGCTCCGCGTTGGCACAGGTGTCACTCATCCAATGGGCGAGACGCGCCTATGATATGTTGACACGTGGACCGGACCATCAAGTTTAAATGGGCCGGACCAACTAAAGGCCCACAAGATTTTGTGGACCATAATGGGCCGGCCCAGCTAAAGGCCCACGAGATTTTGCGGGCCATAATGGGTTTGCTGAGCTAAAGGCCCACAAGATTTTGCGGGCCATAATGGGCCGGCCCAGGTAAAGGCCCACAAGATTTTTGTGTGCCATAATGGGTCGGCCTATGTAAATTCCCACAAGATTCTTGTGGATCATAATGGGCCGGCCAGCTAAAGGCCCACGAGATTTTGCCGACATTAATGGGCCGGCCCAGTTGTAGGCCCACAAGATTTTGAGGACCCTAGTAGTCCAGCCCATTAACTGGATGCCATGTTTTGGGCAAAATGTCGGCCCATATTTGATTCGGTCCATTAATGGCCTGCCACGTTCCGGGCCTAATAATGGCCCATATGAGATCCGACCCGTTAAAAGCCTACCACGTTTTGGGCCAAATTACGGCCCAGATCAGGTCCGACCCTTTAAGAGGCTTTGGGCTAAATTATGGCCCATATCAGATTCGGCCCGTCAACTGGACGCTATGCTTTTGGGCACACTTGCTAAAGGTCCATTTAGTAATTCGACCTGATATTAGTTTCAGCCTGTTAAGGGCCATTTAACATTTCGTCCCTATATTAATTTCAGCCTGTTAAAATCCTGTCATATAGTTGGGCCTAACTACGGCCCGGTTTGCATCCGGCCTACTCGCAGCCGATATCTGATTGGGCCAAACAAGGACCGAGACAATTTTGGCCTATTAAAAGCCCATGATTTGATTCGCACAATCATGGGACGGGGTCCATTTCGGGCTGCTGCCGGCCCGTGAGCTGTTCGGCACGTTTCAGGCCCAACCTACTTCTCTGCCTCCTAAAAGCCCATTGAGTTTTCTTGCAAAAAGAGGGCCGAGGGTTACTCGGCCTATTAAAGACCCGAATCTACTAGTGGGCCAGTTTACTTTTGTCCTTTTAACGGACCAAGATGACGAGGCCCATGATGCGGATCATACATCATGATTGCATGACGGCCCGATATGTGCTGTAATTTTACGGTTTGGCCGGTTTACTGCGAAGACAGGATATATATACAGTAAAATAACTGCAGCATCGTGAATAAGAAAAAACCTAGACTATACAATAAAGAAATTACGGCATATTACATCCATTGGGCATCAAAGTTCGCCACTATGATAATAAAGCACAAGCAGATAGCAGATTACATACACTGGGCATGAAAGATCGCCACCAGTGCAAATAAACACGCCGACAAAATAATATACAAAACCAACAACACTTCAATAGAGTTCAAGAAAGGTTAGCCCTGCTGGGGAGCTGCAGCGCAAGCAGCTGAGCAAGCTGATGAGACTGCGCTTGTTCAACACTTATATCTTGCTCATTCTGAAAGATAAACAAGCAGACAGATGACAGTTTTGCACATAAAAGTATCTGTGCTGACAATTCATCACATTTCTTACTGACGAATAAAGTGACATAGTTTAAAATTGCATTAACACAATATGGTATTGTTTTGGTCAAGACATGGCAGGAAATGACATTGTGAAGAAGTTGGCAGTTTCACGACACCACTGGATTACAGATCAAGAACTCATAAGTATCAATGTTAGTGTGCTATCAATTTATCCCATTTCAGATTGGCAAATAATGAGGCGGTTTAAATAATAGTAGAATGATATGACATTGTTTATAGTTAAGACATTGCAGAATATGACATTGTGCTGTACTGGGTAGGTTCACCACACCACTGGATTACGGATGAAGAACAGAAGCATACATGAAGTGCAAAAGAAGATCACTTGCTCTGTATAGTTTAATTTACATGGTATGAAGAAGGAACTTGGTTGTACAACTGAAAACTTAAATTGAGAAGGACAAACTTTTGTTTATGAACTACATAATAAACTTTAAACATGCAATTTGATGCAAACACCAAAAAAAACCAGTTGTTGTAGTCATGCCTAACCAAATATACACAACAAAGTTTGAAGGCTTGAGAAGGACAAACTTACATTATTGGTCAAGATAAACTCTATAAAGCCCTTGTCCATGCTGATGGGGGGGGGCAATTCAAGAAGTTTACCACATAATCTTCTTCATAAGCATTGCCTTTATTCTACATTTTGTTAAGAGTAAATATAGATGTGATAATATACGAAAAAATGGAGAATATTTAAGATAAGATGGAGAGTGATGCTACATAACCAAGTAGCTATAAATGTAAGTGCAGCGATACAGGCAAAAGGTACACCCAGGAGCAATGCATAGCTAAACTTCTTCAGTACCAACCTTATGGTAAGAGTAAATATAGATATGATGTGTAGAAAATGGAGGGCAAAGGAAAATAAGCTGCAGAGTGATGGTACATGAACAACTACCTGCCAATATAAGTACCTTGATAAAGGACATCAGGTACTTACAAGAACAATGCAGAGCTAAAAAAATTCATTGGCATTGGATATATTCTACACTAATGTAAGCATTCATACAGATCAGATAATTTGGAGCGAACAATTGATAAGCAAGCTATCATGCATACTGCTATCACATAATGAACCAGGTATGTATGCAAGTACAGTGATACAGGACAACAGGTACTAACAAGAGCAAAGCAGCGGGCAACATATTTGCGATATCCTGTCATTCTTTTCAAACTGAAATTATTTTTCAAGCAAATTTTCTGCAAAAAAGATCCGTAAGGCACATGCGGAAAAGTAGAAGTTCAAATTGTCATGCGATATCATAGACAGTACCTCATCCTCGGAATGAGACCAGTGCATAACAAGGTTTTTCCATTCAATGTCTTCTAAATTTAGCACAGGAGACTTTACCGGAAATTCGTTTATAGACTTGCCATCAAAGTGTGATTTCCTCAGGTAACATCGATACTGCTACAATGCTTCCTTGAAAAGTGCAAGCAAGCTTTGCTCGTCATGACCATCCAGAATTGACCCTCGCCTACTTACAACAATGCAATGTAAATCATTGATGTGTTCAATCAGCAGAAAACAGGAAAATAATCACCATGAATAACAACACTTACACGTAAGTGGGACAGGAAGATGTGAAAATGGTGTTTGTCTTCACTATAATCTTCCCATGATGGGAATATATGCACATAGTCCCTAACAACATTGAAAGCATTGTCTTTTAAACTGCGAATAACTAGAGTGGGGTTCTAATCTGCAGGAATTGGTCGTCTCTGCAGTTGGGATAGGTCTTCGGCCGGTGAACTTGCTGTAATTTTTGCTGGAGTGGGATTTTACTGTGGTACGGCTGGTGCTATGGCAACTCAAATCGGCATACCTTTTGCTGGAGTGCAGGTCCTGTGTAGTGGGGCTAGTGGTGTGGCCAGTGAAGTATGGGTACAGTCTGCTGGAGTCGGTCCTACACTTTGTGTCACTGGTTGTACAACCAATATAAGTGGGGTGTTGTCTGATTTCTCTGGCACAACCACATGTTTCAAGGACTTTGCTGGTGCTCCTTTAGGTTTGGCAATCACCCTCTTCCTTTTTGATGTATGATGCACAAGAACAACATTTGAGTGAAAAAACATGGTATGATGACAGATGGAATATGTATTGATAATGGATGGGCATGGCATCTTGACATATATGATGAGTAAAATAAGCAGATGGCGGTGCAACAAAGTAGAAGAAATGCAAGACAACATATGCAAGATACGTGCAATCAATAAAACCTTGCTAAATTATAACAGGCACCTTCATAGGTGAACATGATAGGCCATCTGCCTTCGACTCGTCGAGGTTAGAATAGTCATTAGGATCATATTCTGAACAAGAATCTACAAGTGGGGAGCGTATGAGTTTCATTGCATCCAGAATGGCACTCAATGCCTTGGTACCAATTTTGTAAGTCATTGCAGTGTTCCACAATATTCTTCTGATGCATGGATTCTGATATTCACTGTAATTACGTATAATATCTGAGAACCATGAAAACATAAATAGTTGTGAGTTTATCTTTGTAATGTAGATGATATTCTAATATAGGGGCGCCCCTGTAAACACTTGTGTGCTATCACTGGATTCTGATGAGAGAGCTCATGTGTGCTGTAATATGGTGCGTGCATTTATATAATCTGGCACAAGTACACAAAAAATAGGCTCTAGAAGTAAGGATGGTTGACAGATGATAGGTTCATAATATACTGTATAGAGAGTTTATTGCCAAACCATGATAACAAGAGCACATAGCAACTAGGCAGATCATAGTGTACATAACTGGGGTACACCATAACCACGATATATAAATCAGGAAAGTGGAACTGGCTTGAAAATACGGTGTTGTATTGCCATTAGTAATTAAAAGCCTATCGATCACGGTACATGCCAGCTCTATCAGCTGTTGACTGCAGCTGTCCCTGCGCCCCTTCGTGACAAGGAACATACTGTACGTACTAAATACAGAATAAACAAAGAGGAACATGTTAAAGAACAGAAGAGGAAGCATATTCTTGAGGTTCCGCTTCATTGCATACAATGGTGGTTGCCCACTCATGATGACTCACAGCGCCCAAAGAGCAATTCCATGCTGTCTCTCTATATGTGGCAATTTTGAACAAGAGTCATTAGGATCATATTCTGCACAAGAGTAGACAGGTGGGGAACGTCTGAGTTTATTTCATCCAGAATGGCACTCAATGCCTTGGTGCCAATTTTGTAAGTCATTGCAGTGTTTAGCTTCAAGAGTGGATTGTTGCTAGTGTGACACAAAGCAGTTAGACAGATCATAGTGTAGATATAACGGGAAAACCTTAAGCATCAGAGTAAAATCAGCAAAGTTGAACTTCCTGGAATATATGTGCTAGTATTGCCGGTACGTCTAGAAAGGCTTCAGATACCAGCTCTCTTCAAGTGAAGGTGCGGTATTGTTAATATCAGTGTAACTCTTAAAGGCGACACAACTCCCCGCATTTCCTTGCTATTCTTATAGGATTCAAGTGGGCAGGCCACTAGAAATCCTATTCCTATATTTACAAAATCCTACGAATCAAAGAGGCTCAAAGTGTCCATCACAACCAACCGTATAGACCTCTACACTGCAAATGTCCCCGCTCATCTTCAGTACAAGGAACATACTGTACTACTATCATACTCCCTCCGTTCCAAAATATAAGTCTTGGTACAGATTTCCACTATGGATCACATGCAGATGTATCCATATACATTTTAGAGTGTAGATTCACTCATTTTGCTCCATATGTAGTTCATGGTGGAATCTATACAAAGACTTGTATTTAGGAATGGAGAGAGTACATATTAAAGAAGAACAGAAGAGGAACATGGTAAAGAAGAGCAAGTAGATTTTGGATAATAAAATGTTGGTTGTGCAGTGCCCACACATGATGAACCAGAGCTCATTAAAAATGCAACTCCAAGCTGTCTCTCGACCATTTCACGCGGTTGGATGAAGATCCTACATCTCCTAAGGTTGAAAGGTCCAAGGGCACTTTGGTCCTTTCAGATGCGAGAAGATGGAAAAAGAAAAAGAAAAGCAATGGAAAAAGAAAAAAATGTATTTTAATCAAAGTACACGTGGGTGGTATATTTACGAAATTAATTTTGACAGTGGCATTTGTACCAAACCCCATATTGAAAGAGGCAAATAGCTAATTTTCTCAGAAACGGAAGACGACTCGTAGTAGCCTATGACCTATAAATACCTGGGCAAACGGGCACGAGCATCGAAACGATACGCCGATACGATCGCAACAGCGCCGCAAAACTCAAAACACAAGCGCAGCAGATCCAATCGAAGTCGAGCGGAGAACGATGTCGTCGACGCCGGTAGTAGGGCACGAGAAGGAGGCGGAGGCGACGCCGGAATCAGGGCACAGGAAGGAGGCGGCAGCGGAGGATGAGGTTACCTTAACGCCGGTGAAGCCCGAGGCGGCGGCGGAAGGGAAGAGAGCCTACATCCACATCAAGGTAACGAGCCAGACTTTCCCGGACGCCTTCGTCCGCGCCAAGCGCAAAGTCGTGCTGAGCCGCGTCATGGACATGTACTGCGACAAGCACTGGCTTAATCCGGAAGCCGTCGTGTTCCTGAACGACGAGGGCAAGCGCATCAGGCCCTCGCAAACGGCGGAGGAGGCCGGCTTGGATGACGGCGAGTATATCAGCGTCCACATCGCCCAGCTCGGCGGCTCCGGCCGTGCTTCGGCCTAGTTGTTTTCATGCGTATGCGTGAACCTTATGAGCAGTTAGTTCTCTGCTCCTCGCTTTGGATCGGGCTTATTGTTCTTGAAAAATAGTTTGCTTGGGCTGCAACTTTCCATCGAATGTACTATCTGATTTTATTCTAAGTAGACCATAATTTCTTGGTTGAATGCATATATTCCCAAAAAAATATAATGCATAGGAGCTGCTTGGTTTGCTTCTTTTTTTTTTTGCAAACCAACATTTGCCAAACTCAAACATGCCAATACTTGGCAACTTTAGCTAGTGATTCGTTGAAAACAAATGAAGGTGAGCCGATTTAGCCAAGATTCTTGAGTTGCCCAAATTAAACCCATTAAGGGAGAAAGAAGGGGTGACGGTCTGGCGCTCTGGCTATTCATTGTTTTTTAGATAAAAAAGAGAAAAGTTTTCTTTTAGAAGGACAAGAAATGAGCGCACTTCATCTCAGGTGGCGCGCAATGGCACGTTCAAACCACTAGTTTGGGTTCAAACTAATACGTAGGCTCATAGGCCATAGATTTCCCGATCATAGAAATATGTGTGATTTTTTTTACGTCGTGGATATGTTTTCATCGGTTGATTTGAAACTCAGGTTTGTGTGATTTGTTTTGATTCGTATCATATGTATTCAAGTAAGTAATTTCATTTAAGTGTGCATGCAAGGTATCCATGTGGCTAATATACCATGTGCCGGAGACTAAGGCATAGCCTAGTGGTGGGAAGGGGATGATGATGCCTTCCCACCCACCTAGGTTCAAGGCACGGTACTTACAATTTAGATTTGTTGCACTAATTATATTGTAGGGGTTCTCTTACAGTCTTTCTGTCAAAAAAATATAACTATAAGTGATAAAAAATATTTTACACAGGGGAATCCTCTGCTTGGGCCAGCCCATGCAGTAGGGACCTCCTTAACTGCGCTCTGCGTGCTGGTAGAAGACACAACACATCCGTTTGGGCTGGCCCATGTCCAGGCGGCCTTTTTTTTAAAATTTTACTTTTTTTATTTCTATTTTCCCTTTCTGTTTTTTCCAACTTTAAATAATTTGGGACTTCAAATTTGTGAAAATTTAAAAAATGAGAATTCTGAAATAAAATCTTTAATAAATAATAAAATTTGTGTGGATTCAAAAAATGTTCGCGATTTTGTAACAATATTTGCTTACTCAAAAAATGTTTGAAATCTAAAAACAAATGCTTAGGAAATCAAAAAATGTTCATGTATTAAAAATGTTAATAAAATTGAACAAAATTTCACCAGTTCAAATAATGTTCATGAATGGAAAATATCCAAAAAAATTCAAAAACTATTCATGACTTACACAATAGTTTATTTATTCATAAAATTTCATTGATTCAAAAAATGATCATGCATTTTAGAAAATGTACCTTAAATAAAAAAAATCTTCGTGAATTTCAAAAATTGTTTCGCTAATTTCCAAAAAAAAATTTGACGATTATAGAAATATTCTCTAATTCAAGAAATTTTTCTAAAAAATGTTCAATTTTTTTAAAAAATGTTTGCAAATAGTATAAAATGTTCATTAATTCAAAAGGTGTTCTTGATTTTAGAAAATGTTTAAAATTTGTAAAAGTGTTCATATATTTGAAAAGGTCATGATTTCAAATATGTTCCAAGAGTTTAATTTTTTTCAATATTTAAAAATTATTCATGATTTCATGAAATTGAGAGTGATAATGTATCTCGTTGATGTATCAAAATGTGGACATGGCCATTGAAGATTATATTTTTTTCCCGTTGCAACGCACGGGCCGCTAGTAAGAAAATAAGTGTATATACCTTAGTATTATTAGGCATATTTATCCACTAAAAACCATCCAAAGCGATTATGTTTTCCACTC
>NC_041385.1:648638485-648645921 GCF_002162155.2 Triticum dicoccoides
TTTTGCGAACCTCATAAAAAACTTCCACGTTCCAGTTGTGGAAGCCCTACATCATAAAAAAAATCCAACGACAAATAATTGAACTTGAGTCTCGCAAGGCAACATAACATGTATCCATCCTCCATTAACCTCGGGGTTTTCCACTGTTCATAAAACAAGAATGTGGTGTGTTCATTGCTATATGTTTTGGCAACAATTTTAGGGTGTTGTCAATTGAAGGTGCGTACGTGTATCATGTGTGGCACTGATAAATGATTGAAGGATCTGGTAGATGGCTTTTCAATTCCATTTGGGATTTGTCAAACGGAGGCCCAGTAGATTTTGGGTTTACCTTCTGAAGTATCATCACTATGACCGGTACTAGAACTTGTTAGCTTTTTATCGATATAAAAAATATTAACATTGACAATATATCAATTACATGTGACTTTTATAGTAAGACGATATTAAGAGCTCCTCAACATATCGAGGATGTCCACATCAAATATTAAAAAAAGGAAAAAGAGCAACGGGACCTTGACAATACATGGACAAAGAAATGATCGTTGATGAATTCAACCACCTAAGGCTAGATCGTGTGCTTTCGCCTAGAAATCATGTTCGAGAAAAACTTTTAGTAATGCTTTAAAAAGGGAACTTGTAAACCAATTAAGGTCAAATATAGGGTTTTCATCCCGAAACTTGAGACCGTGTAATCAAGCGGATGCCACAAAAATGAAGTCACATGAGCTACTTGCTAAGCCAATGAAAGATATAGCCAACACGCACAATCCTGACATGGACAATGTCATGTGGCTAATATACCATGTGCGCACAAGCACACAACCTAGGTGTGACAAGAGCCACCGATGCGATGCATAATTAGAGACCCTCTCATAAAGAGAAATCTCATATTTAAAACACTTTGACAACCTAATACCTTTGACGTCAAAGATATGGAGTGGTAGATTTGGGTAGGAGCCTTGGTACTTGTGATAGGCGTTGGGATTTCCCCGAAGATTAAGGGTGATGTAGTATAGTAGCAGAAAGTATTTCTCTCAGTTAAGAACCAATATTTATCGAACCAATAGGAGATTCACGCAAACAAATGTAAGCAGTATCTGCACACGCACAAAACAAATACTTGCACCCAACGCGGGCAAGAGGGTTATCAATCCCCTTTTACTCGTTAATCGTAAGGATTAATTCTGGTAATGATAGATAGATAAATTGCAAAACAAAATAAAAGATAATAAATTGTAGCAAGATATTTAGGGTTTTAGTAATATGAAGTGAATAGACCCAGAGCCCATTGTTTTCACTAGAGGCATCTCTCTAATGAATGTAGTAATGGTGGGTAAACAAATTACTGTTCGACAATTGATAGAAAAACGCATAGTTATGACGTTGTTCATGGCATGATCAATATATGAGCATTACGTCCAAACAGAGTAATGCTTGAAGCATGATGACATAACGTAGACAAAGTAAGGCAAAATAATATGTTCGAACCCCGTCGTTTTACCCTTAGTGGCAACAATACAAATATGTGCCTCGCTACTCCTGTCATAGAGTGAGGACGTCCCAAGATTGAACCTACTACCAAGCACCTCCCCCCTAAACATAAATCATTCCAGTTGACCAAACTAAACAGATAGATCAGAGAGAAATACAAGGCTATAAAATCGTACATAATAAAGTTCAGAAAAGACTCACTTCCAATGAATAATCTGATCATAAACCCACAATTCATTGGATCCGAACAAACACACGCAACAAGATTAGATCGAATCAATCTCCGAAAGAGAACATTGTATTGAAGATCACACACATAGAGAGAGAGAGAGGGAGAGAGAGAGATTCATCTAGCTACTGCTATCGACCCGTAGGTCCTGTGGGAACTACTCACACATCATCATGGAGGCGGCAAGGTTGATGAAGATGGCCTCCGTGATTGATTCCTACTCTGGCAGAGTACCGACGAAGTCCTCCAGATGGATCAGGAAGAATAGAGGCTTGCGGCGGCGGAACAATTGTTTCGGGTCTCCTCTGGGGGGGTCTCTGGATATTTGGGAATTTATAGGCTGGGAATTAGGGTAAACGAAGCGACAGGGGGCCACAAGAGGACAGGGCGTGCCCCCTGCCTTGTCGCCTCCCCGTCTGTCGTCTAGACTCCCCCCGAAGCTTGGGTCTCTTCTGGTCCAGAAAAATCATCAAAAAGTTTCATCGTGTTTGGACTCCGTTTGGCAGGGATTTTTTTAAACCAAAAACAATCAAAAAAACAACATGTGGCACTTGGCACTGAGTTAACAGGTTAGTTCCCAAAAATGAGATAAAATGGTGTATAAAACATACAAGATTGATAATATGATAGCATGAAACAATGAAAAAATATTAATATGTTGGAAACGTATTAGGCTTCAACCCTCAAACGAATCCCCCGTGCACCATCGTTTGCACTACCATGATCTTTTGATGCGCCCATGTCGTAGGAATTCAGATCCACGTTCCCAGTTGGTCACGAACCGTTATCACGAACCATCTCTGCCATGCTTCATCTCTACTACCCGATGTCTTTGAGTATTGCACCACCCATGTCTTGTGTTGTTGCCACACACACACCATGCCCCTCCAAGCACTACTCGGTTGCCTCTACCAACCTACTTGTTCGAGCCTAGGTATTTTTCAAATGCAAATAGCACAATTGTTAAATATAATCTTATTTGACTCCAACTCCTCCACTCTAAACAAATAGCCACAACTATTAGGGTTCTTCCATGCCGCCATCTCGCCCCTCTCCTCTCTTCTATCGGCGGACACGTCGGTGGCCAGATGTGTGGGGACCCGTCATCTTTATTGTTTTCTTAGTAGGTCATGTTTTACTTTGATTTGTATTTCTCTAGTGACAACGGGGACATGGCGGCAATAACGTACTAGAGTAAGGTCTCGCCGGCTTCTCCCTACCTCAATGGCATCCAATTCAGTGTCAGCAAAGGCCCTATGAGGGCAGGTGTTGCTATCTGTTGGTTCTCTTTAGATCTTGACAGTTGGTGTGTCTATCAAGGGAAGCATGGTTATTGGTGCGGCAACTTCGCCCTCTTCATTCATTTTGTTCTGTGGTAAGGTCTGGTTTCTACATCCCTCCTGATTGATGCTGAGGGATTGCAAACCTGCACTATGTGGGGCGCTGCCCCAACCGATGTTCCTTCAGCGACTACTGGATCTTATTGTTAGCAGCGAGTCGTATTGCGGTCTTCAAAGCCTTGTATACCAAGGACATTTGCAGGTGTCCTTATCTCTTACTACAGATTAAGTGCATTTCTCAAACTCTGGCAAACAGCAGACAAATGAAGAAGAAAATTGTCCATATGGTTTTCAATGTAATTTTACTTTTTACATGTCGATGTGTGTCTTGATGTCCTTCGATTGTTATGTCAAATGTTTTCCTTGATAAATATCAGGTATGAGATATCTTGGGTGTCTTTTCTCAAGAAAATTAAAACTCATTTGGCTCCCAACACGAATTAGTATATGTGCTCTCGCAATCCGGATAATATTTTTATGTCGCAGCTTGGTAAAATCATCTCAACATACTAACATAGCATAGGCATAGGCATATGCAACTGAGTTACATGATTTTTTTGTGTCGCAGCTTGGTAAAATCATCTCAACCACGTACGAACATAAAAACGGACATATACCGGAGACATTTGCTCGTAAGCTTTGGATATGCCCCATGGGATTTAGTCCTCGCATGTTGCGCTTCGCTAGCGAAGGAGGTGGAGGGAAACGTATGAGATGAGGGATTTGGACCTGCTAATATTTCAGTCGGTGTTTTAGGCCCCAATCTTCCTCGAGTTCACCCGTGAGGGCATATTAGACGAAGCTCCAACATAGATTCTTACCGACTCAGGGCAGCTAGGTTAGGGTTTCTAGCTGTGCTTGCGTGATGATGAAATTTGGTGTCTGATTCTTCACATTGATCCAAGGGTCCAATGGCGACAACTGCGGCTCTGGGACGCTGGTCCTTAAGGAGTAGGGACACATACACGAAGTCTTCCTGGCTGTCATGAACAAGAAGTGATGGAGCCAAGGGGTAGAGGAGGGGCCAGCCCCCCATCCATCGATCGATACTTGCAAACGGTATACACAGCCAGCGATAAATTAAAGGTTCGGGCATAGTTGCCCCCCCTATCTCAACGTGTACACACATTAAAATAGGCCGACAGCAAAAGCCCACCACCGTCCAAATTACAAAGAAGCCTCCGATTAGTAACCGCTACCTCTACTGCATGATTAGTGTCTAGGTGGGTGAGATCAGCGCATCTACAACCGGACCCCTCAAACCCGTCTCAAACACCTGGTCACGATTTTTTGACCCGGGCGGGCCTCTCAAACGCCCGGGCTGACCGGCACCCCCCATATCCATCCCAAATATAGGGCGGATATGGGGCGCATGGGCGCGCCCAGGACACCCGCCACGTCGGACCCGACAGCCCGATCCTACTCCTAGTTGCACCAAATTCACCAAACCCTTCCTCCTCCTCCAGTCGCCCTCCAACCATTCCCGCGCCCGGACCCTCGCCGGCCTCCACCCTTGCTCCCAATCCTCACCTCCGGTCCTGATCCACCGCCGGAGATGTCGTCCAGCCCAAGCCACACCACTGCGACGGAGATGCATTCCGCCTCGTCTGTGGGAGGCGTGGTGTCGGCGGCGGCGACTTCAAGGCAGAGAATGTCGCCCGCAAGTTGCGGTGACGCCGACAGCAAGAGAGGGAGGCGGCAGCATCGCAGGGAGGTTCAAACGTGGTGGAGCAGTTGTCTCCTTTGCCTCGCCCGGATCCCCGCACCCCTTCCCTCTGAGCGCCTACGGGGATTACGTTGTCCGCCCCCTTTGGGACATAAGATGATCCAAGCGCCGACTGGTCCATTCCGGAGAGTTTTCTGCCCACGCAGATGTCGGCGGTCGACGTGTGTGACTCGCTGCAGCTTGTTCGGGCGTGGATGAGCACGGGCTCCGACAGTGCCCGGGCTACCCTCAACATGTTCGACGGAATGACCGAACAAGAGTCGGTACGTTTTCTTTACTCTTGCCCGATCGTATTTTAGCATAAACCACTAGTTCATTTGCTCATGATGAATGCTTGCAAATTTGAATCATGTAGGAGGCGGTCTTGTCGAACATGATCAATGACAATGAAGAACCGACCGAAATGGAGTATGAATTGGAGGCCACCACCGCATTTGTAGTTGGGACAACATTCGATCCCAATTCGAGCAAGAAGAAGAAAAAGACCAAGACGCCGTAGGCAAGAGGTCCGGCATTCTCAAGGTTTTAGGACATCTAGTTGGTCAAAGCTTGGTTGGCTACAACAATGGATCCAATACGCGACACCGAGCAAAAGGGGAACACCTATTGGATGAAGATTTGGAAAGAGTATCACGAGCAAAAGGAGTATGTGGATCCTCATCCTATCGGGACCACTCGCAATGTGGCATCTCTCCAACATTGTTGGGGGATCATTCAAGGGGAAGTGAACAAGTACATCGGCTACTACTCACTAGTGACCAAACACTCTCAAAGTGGGTTGGGAATCACAACTCACGTAAGCTCGATTACCTCATCTTGTCGTCTATTGCATATGCTTCTTGTGTTTGCATTCTTGTGCTCATGCATATGTTGTTTGCTAGAGGCGGTGGCAGCCACTATGTATCACGAGTTGGAGAAGAAGCCATTTGCTTTTAGCCATTGTTGGGTATATTAAATGGCAAAGTGGAACCAAGTTGTGGCCGACCTCAAGTCCGGCAAGAAGAGGAATGATGGCTCAAGCTCCAACCAATCAATTGGGTTGGACGATGAAGAGGACAATGTTGTCGTGGAGAATGGAAAAGCCATCATGCCAAAGGACAACCGCCAAGTCATGGGAAACAAGTGGGAGAAGGCACGTGCCGCCCGTGATGCCACGGCTACCAAAATGTCGTCAACATGGACATGCATTTTTTCTGTGAGGGAGAGCAAGAAGGAGGAGAGGTACAAGCTCATGTTGGATGCGCAAAAGGAAAGGATGGAATGGGGTCGGAAGAAGGCGAACAAGAAGTTGGAAATTCAGAGGGAGAAGATCGAGTTGGAGAAGCAAGAAACGGCGATCAAATGGGAGATCGAGAAGGCCAAGACATTTGGCGACATAGAGCTTGAGAAGGAGAGATTGCAATTCGTACGGGATACGGATGCAAGGATCATGTTGGCAGACGAGACCCTCTATGATGAGCATTTAAAGAAGTGGCTTGTGGACAAGAAGATGTAGATCAAAGACCGTAGGAAGTACGAGGCGGCGAGGGCGGCTACGGCCTGGATGTAGGCGGAGGAGGCAGCCCGAATGCAAGCGGAGCAGGCAGCCCGGATGCAGTCGGAGCAGGCAGCCCGGATTCATGCGGAGCAGCACGACCATGACGCATTCCGCTCGGAGCACGCGCCCAGACAGTGATCCGAGGTCATCCGTCACGCTCGGACATTGATTTCATTTTGCTATGTCCGGTTTGTTGAACTATGATTTGCTTTGCTTTGTTTAGAACTTGGGCATTCGAACAGTTTGTATTGTATGATCGACATGCATGTATTGCATGGATTTGAGGATCAGAATTTGTAGTATGTGGATGTGCAACGCAACATTTGAGGGTGCCCAGTCAGTGCATGCGGACGTGTCCGTGGGCGTTTGAGGGGCTGGATTTGCAAGTCCGACTGTAGATGCTCTTTGGTGCCGCCGCCACCAAAGTGTGCCCTTGCCGCCGCCGCCGCTCATCTGCCTCTGATCTCCATGCTTTGCCCTTCACGATGTGATTCATGCTATGAGTCAGCGACACAACCTACTTCATTGCTTCATCCATAGCAGGTTAACACATCATACTATACTAATCTCTCTCAATTCTCGTCTCTCGTATCAGTGTTCAAATCACACATCATATTTTATTTGTTTTGTTTTGTGATTCGAGATGTTATCAAGAATTCATGTCTTGTATCTTCAAACTATACATCAGATTTTATTTCTTTTGTTTTGTGATTTGAGATGCTATCAAGAATCCAGATCTTGTATGTGTCCTAGAAATGCTCATGATGCAAATTATGTTGTACGAGTTTCTATTTGTGATGCAAAACATTCCTATGTTGACCTATACAATAATTCTGAAATTGAAATTCCTCAGCAATGAAGAGGAAAGTCGTTGTCAAACACCATCAAAATTAATTTGTTTTTCAAGCCGGTTACTTCTAAAATTATAATTTCTCAACTACGAAGAGAAAAAACGCTACCAAACACTATTAACATTAATTCATTTTCTAAATCGGTTACTTCGTATTCTTGACATACTGAAATTCTTTATAAATATCTTTTGTATTGGATTTTTCTATGTACTACCCCGTTCGAATTATTTGTCGCTATAGGGGTAGCACTTGCCCCCCC
>NC_041385.1:648646260-648712080 GCF_002162155.2 Triticum dicoccoides
CCGCGGCGCCTAGCAACTAATCCGTGCAAGTTACCACGAGAAGGGCACACACAAAAACCGTACGCACCCGGGCCGATCGATCCTGTGCTGCTCGCCTGTTCCATCGTCGGCTCGTCCCAGCATGGCCACACAACCCACGAACGGTCGTCTCCCCGCGCTCTATCTTCTCCGGCGCCACGTTGGCCCCCGGCTTATCTGGTCCAGTCGTGCGTCCGCCGCCTGTGATCCATTCCTCCCAAATCCTCGAGCCACGCCGCAACGTAATAACGTAGAACAGCTTCCGAAATCTTAAGCTCCGTAAGCCCCCCTCCTCGTCAGCGCCGGCCGGATTACACACCGGCATCCAACCAGCAGCAATGGAGACCGTCGCGGCTGCCGGCTACGCCCGCGGGGCCGCCACGCGCTCCCCGGCGTGCTGCGCCGCCATGTCCTTCTCGCAGTCCTACAGGCCCAAGGTGCGCAAGAGCTACATACACATGCTGCACGCGCCAAACAGTCGTCCTCCTTTTTCCTGATGCCTGACGGGTAATGTGGCGGCAGGCTGCCAGGCCGGCGACCTCGTTCTACGGCGAGTCGCTGCGGGCGAACACGGCGAGGACGTCGTTCCCGGCGGGGAGGCAGTCCAAGGCGGCGAGCCGGGCGGCGCTCACCACCCGGTGCGCGATCGGCGACAGCCTGGTGCGTGCCGTGCATCCATCACCAGTATACATGCTCTAGTCCCCTGCGCGTCGCCGGTGTCACGTGAGGCTTACGGTGTCTGTGCATATTTTGGGGGTTTTTGTGTGGTGACAGGAGGAGTTCTTGACCAAGGCGACGCCGGACAAGAACCTCATCAGGCTGCTGATCTGCATGGGGGAGGCGATGAGGACGATCGCCTTCAAGGTCAGGACGGCGTCCTGCGGCGGCACGGCCTGCGTCAACTCCTTCGGCGACGAGCAGCTCGCCGTCGACATGCTCGCCGACAAGCTCCTCTTCGAGGTGAGACGACCAAGAGCCAGCGCTTTCCATCCACGCACGCGTGCTGCACGCCTCGTCCCGTCACGGTTCCTCACCTCGCTTGTATATATGCAGGCGTTGGAGTACTCCCATGTCTGCAAGTACGCGTGCTCTGAGGAAGTCCCCGAGCTGCAGGACATGGGTGGCCCAGTCGAAGGTACTTACATAACCACACATCCATCTTGTCACGATAAACAATCAGCCAGGAATCAAAGCCCAAATCTCGATATGATGGTTAAGGAGGAAGACGATCACCTTATGTTTTAACCATGTTCTTAACACAACGCGTGCCATTCCTATTCCTGAATATATAGTGGTACTGTAGTGTACTGGACAGAGTTCAGTGCCACACCACACCAGCAACACCACTGCTAGTCTGCTACTGAACAAAACACATGTCCCCTTTGTCACCTTCAGAGCACTATAGCAGTGGAACAACATATATCTGTACATGTTTGTAACCATGGTGTCCTCTTGGATTCTACTCATACGAACCATCCACTCACCAGCAGCTGCATGTACTGTAGCTACGTAGCTCATTTTAGCTGGCGTTTACGAGATGCAGAAATTTTGGCATTCTGAATTCTGATCGGCTCGGGTTTTCCGTCGCGTCTTACAGGTGGATTCAGTGTGGCGTTCGACCCCCTTGATGGTTCCAGCATTGTGGACACCAACTTCACCGTCGGAACCATCTTCGGTGTCTGGCCCGGCGATAAGCTGACGGGCGTCACCGGCGGTGACCAAGTTGCTGCTGCCATGGGCATCTACGGCCCTCGCACCACTTTCGTTGTTGCCCTCAAGGACTGCCCTGGGACGCACGAATTCCTTCTTCTCGACGAAGGTTCACTTTAGTTCCGAATCAAGTATTCAGTCCAACTTCTGTACACATGTAATGAATGGTATTGATCGAAGGTGTACAAATGCTGCAGGTAAATGGCAGCATGTCAAGGACACTACAACCATTGGAGAAGGGAAGATGTTCTCCCCTGGTAACTTGAGGGCCACATTTGATAACCCTGATTACGACAAGGTACAGTTACTGTTTGGTTTGTTGCTTCTCTGCACACCTCTAAATTGATGTGGGAGCAGTTCTAATCAGAATCTAACAAGTGGGAAATGTCCCTTTGCAGCTTGTCAACTACTATGTGAAGGAGAAGTACACGCTGCGTTACACCGGAGGCATGGTCCCTGATGTCAACCAGGTACATATATCAACAACTCTCTTCAGTTATTATTACTAGTCACATTGCTTGCTCGCATCCTTAGAAGTTACAAGCCACCAACGCTGCCCTGAAAACATATGTACAGTAAGATGAACAGAAAGATCACCTGCATGGAACACTGAGGCCTTCTTTGGTTCATAGGGTTAAAAAACATAGGAAATGAGATGATATGCATCTCAAATCCTATGAATAGGAAGAGAAAAATACATGTCTTTTGCTTCACATCATATGATTTCTTGAGTCTAAACTAATGTTTATTTTCCTATGAAATTTGAAGGATAGGAAGATTCCTCCATAAGAATACAATTTTGTTCCTACAAACCGAAGGACTCTAAAGGATATTTTTTTTTCTATAGAAATCCTATATCAAGTGAAATTCCTACAAAATTCCTCCAAACCAAAACCAAAGGAGGACTGAAATGCCATGTCAGTGGTTCTTCAGTACGGGCGATATATCTCATCGATGATCAGGGCTAGCCCCTGTTCAGTCCAACTCCAACATTGAACAACGTGATGATCATCTGTCATGTCAGTTCCACTCCTACACCTTTGGCCACGCAGAGAGACAATCTTCCAGTCGAGGCAACGCAACTTTCTGAATTTGGCTGGGTGCTCCCGGTGAGTGCCACGAACTGTTGTTCCACCGCGCGCCCATGCGGTCGACCATCGAGCCTGTACCAGCGTCTGCTTTAAGCAAGGCCATGCTGTCGATCGACCGGCATGGCGCGTACTAGTGCACCAACCTTGCTTTGCTTCTGTGAACTCCCTACGTACACTCCATTGCATGTAGAGACCGAATTCTTTCATTTTAGCAGCGTCTGCACGCGTGAGAATAAATGGATGTTTGATGGTGCATGCAGATCATCGTGAAGGAGAAGGGCATCTTCACGAACGTGACGTCCCCGACGGCCAAGGCGAAGCTGCGGCTGCTGTTCGAGGTGGCGCCGCTGGGGTTCTTGATAGAGAAGGCCGGCGGGCACAGCAGCGACGGCAAGCAGTCGGTGCTGGACAAGGTGATCTCCGTCCTGGACGAGCGGACCCAGGTGGCCTACGGCTCCAAGAACGAGATCATCCGCTTCGAGGAGACCCTCTACGGCTCCTCCAGACTCGCCGCCAGCGCCACCGTCGGCGCCACCGCCTGATAATCGATCCATCTTCTTTTTTTACGCTTTTTTCAACCTGAAAAACAAGATGTCCGTTATAGAGTTCGTCTGAAGCATGTTGTTGTCTTGTGACGATGCGAACTGGTAATGCAGCGGGCAGACGGGCTTGCTTACGTCTGCCGCCCTTGTCTCCACTGCGAGGTGATTGTCGGACACCGTTGTGCGCTTGTGCATGGCATTGGCAACACTTGTGTCATCAGATGTCTGCGTGTCTCTAACCTAAGCAGGCAACGTGATCTCCGATCTCTGCACCTTTGCTCCTCTCACTCTCTCACAGGACTGTCATGCAACAGTCCCGATGTTTCCACGAGCTACTACGTGCCAGGCCGCATGCAACAGTCCACGGTATGGGGTGCAACAGAGGAGCAGCGCGCGCCATAAACATTCTGTTGCCTGAGACTGAGAAAGCAGTTTGTCTGAAACCCGGCCGCCCCGACCAACCGCGCAGATCGATCCCTGCAGTCCCCGACTCCACAAATCCTGGCCGCCGATCCTCTCGGTACGTACCACCGCGGCTGTCCATTCTTTTAATCCCTTTCGGGTACCGCGGTACACTACAGTGGGATGCATGATGTGACGCAAGGCTCTGCACGTCGCATGGCATGCAGCCACACGGGCCTGGCCGTGTGCGGGCAGCCGGGCACTGTGGCGGCCGGCGGCAGCAGCAGTGCTCCGTAATTCATTTGATCGAGACTTCATTAAAGAATGGTCCAAGTCCGTCCAAGTCGAGCGCGGTGAAAAGGAGACCGCCAGGACGCAAGGAGGAAACTTGGATGGCATGTGATCGCTGATTGCGCAATCGAGCGGTGGAGTACATGCATGTTTGCTTGCGGGTGCAGGCCGTGCATGGCCAGAGCGTGCCGCCAGCCGTGGCAGCAGGGTCGCGTCTAGTGCACGTAGGAATATGGCGCGCCTCCATCTCTGGCCTGGCCTGGACCGTGACCGGCGTCGCATAGCTCCATCGATGCAACCGACGCAATGCCCCAAGCTATTAGCTACTCCTACTAGTGTACGTACTGCATCGACCGGAAACATGCAAAGCTCGTCCCAGCAGGGGACGATGGACGTGACGGCCCGCCGTCGGAGTCACCCTGTCATGGAAAAAGGAGGAGGCGGTAGGAGCAGGGGGAGACCGCGGTACCACGCTAGCAAACGTCCGGCTGCACAGTCGTCAATATTCGATCTTGGCCATGCCGGAGTTTGTTTCCTCGGCGTCTCGAGACATCGGGTACCGCGGCGCCAGTGCCCGTCCTCCCGGCGACGCGACGGGTGCCGCCGATTGGCCGTGCTTTTTTGACTTCAGGCCTTAGGCCAACTCCACCGCGCGACCCCATCCCGTCCGGCCCGTTCGTTTGAAGTAAAATGAACAAATTGATCGGCCCAGCGCGCGATGGCCGAACCCATTCTGTCCGTTTTGTGTCCGGACCGATCCATTTCGAGCGCAAACATACGCCGGTTTTGGGTCGTGGCGAACAGCAAACGGACACGTGCTCGTCCGCGTCGGGGCCGCGTGGCAGACGGTCACCTACCTCCCACCCGCCAACATCAATGTGCACGGGCGGCCGGGCCCGCCTGTCATCCGCCCAGAGAAATGTCGCGGTCGTTCTTAAATGCAGAAGCCGTGTACCAGTCATCGTCCACACTTTCCACTCCACCCCCGCGGCCTCCTCAAAACCCGACACTCCCAAACCCTAGCCTCGAACTCGTTGGTCGGCCGCCTCACAGTCATGGTCCCGTGGAACTACGGCCGCAAGGGGAAGCACGACCGCGAGGCTGGCTCCTCGTCGAGACGCCGCCGCGGCTCCGTGAAAAAGGAGGCCGCATCGCCCCCGCGCCGGGCCCCTGCGCCTGCCCCCTTCACCATCGCCCCCAGGCCCGCCGGCGAGCGCGAATGACAGTACCTCAGCGACGATGTGTGCCGGTGCTACTGGGAGACGAGGACGCCGGTCCCGTGGAGCGACGTCCACCTCCCCAACAATTGGCACCTCTCCGTCGACCGGGTCCCGATTCCGCCGGTGCCGAAGAGCGGCCATGCGCGCCGCGATGAGATCGCCGCCGCCGCCGCGTGCTCCCCGACGACCTCTACTTCGACGATAGGTACGCCCCCCGATTCCAGCCTCTGGGACACCTGGCTCCAGGACGAGCACGACACGCGTCGCGCGTCCTACTTCGCTGGCACAATGTCGGGGCCGCGGCGGCCACGCCGGGAGGTGCGCGGGCGTACACGGGTGCGCGGCCTCACGCCCACGCTGTCGCCTTCCCCGTCTCCATCACTACCTCCACCTCCTCGCATGACAGCGGAGGAGGAGGCCGGGCTCATGCAGCGTGTCATGGAGGACTCCATGAACACGCATCATGAGCGCCAATGGTCGGGCCTAGAGGAGACGATAGCCCTCTCTGCGGCCGGCGACGTCGCCATCCCCGAGCTGGATATGGTGGCGGCGGAGGAAGCGATGGAGGACGCGCTGGTGGTCACGTTCCACCTGGATCTGGTGGGCCAGCAGTGGAGCTGGTCGTGCACGGCTCTAGAGATGGCCGACGCCGTGGAGGGGCGTGAACTCGTGCCCCACGCCGCCGCGGTCTCCGGAGCGGGAGGCCTCGCCACGGGAGGAGGTGGTGCAGGCACCTCCGGCCTTCCAGCCCTCCCCATTGTACCACGCGCCGCCGTCCCACCTCTGGACGCCGCCGACCTACGTCGACCTCGTTAGTGACGACGACGACACCGACGGCCACTGAAGACGGCGACGGCCACGACATCGATGGGCGCGGCAAGAGCGCGCGGGCGGAGTTTTCTATTTTGTTTTTATGTTAATTATGGCACTAGGCCGTTAAGTGAACTGTTAAACTGGGCCGTTTTGTGGCCATGACCCCTAACTAATGTTTTATGTTTTTTTAACTGCGTTTATTTACTTTTTTAGTCATTTTATTTATGTTTTTCTGTTTTTAATCACGTCCAACGCGGACATGATTTGGGGCGTGGTCGTGCGGTGGGCGCACCCACGACCCAACGGACAAGAGCGGACACGGGCGAACCCATTGCCGCCCCAAAGGGACAAAATCCGGCCAAACCGGACGTCCGCTTGGGGTCGTGTGGTGGAGTTGGCCTTAGTGGCTTTTGTCGCCGCCTGCCACCGCTCGCGCGCGTCCGCCATGCTGTGCTACTAGTTCGTGGTTAGGCCAACTCTAGCGCGCGACCCCATTCTGTGCTGGTGCGTCCGTTTGAGGTAGAACGGACGAATAGCGCGGCCCAACGCGCGGCCCCAAACGGACAAATGTCCTGATTTTGTCTGTTTTCGACCGATTCCTGGTCCAAACTTGTGCCGAGTTTGGGGTGAAACGGACATCGCGCGGACGGGCTCGACGCACGCCCTTGTCTTCCCGTGGCCCGTCTGTCGGGGTCACTAGCAGTCCATTCGCTTCCAAAGCATCCACCCGCTCTCCCCCGTCGCCGGCGCCGGCACTATTCTCCGGCAGCCTCTTCACTGCTCACCCCCGGCCGTCCATACCAGAGCACATCTCGACATGGCTGCCACCACGCCCGTGCTTTCGTAGGAGTTCTGGCCGTCGCTTGGAGGAGATTTGGCTGTCGCTGTCGTTGCCGGTGGACGAGGGGATACGACCGCCGGCGACATTTATGGACCACCGCGACCACGGCAGCTCCCAACGAGTGCTCCAAAGCGGCCAGTAGCCGGCCGCCAACCACCCCTGCTGCATCGAGGTGATCATCGCAACCTCTTTGCCATCACGACCGCAAGGTGTTTGACACTTTGCCCACAAAGGTATGGATAGTGGAGATGAATTTTTCTTCCACCACTTCATTTATTCATCGGACAATTCGTCCTCGGATGATGAAGATCTTGTGGTGGCTGCATGATAACCCACAAGTATAGGGGATCGCAACAGTTTTCGAGTGTAGAGTATTCAATCCAAATTTATTGATTCAACACAAGGGGAGCCAAAGAATATTCTCAAGTATTAGCAGTTGAGTTGTCAATTCAACCACACCTGGATAACTTAGTATCTGCAGCAAAGTATTTAGTAGCAAAGTAGTATGATAGTTATGGTAACAGTGATAAAAGTAAAGATAATAGTATTGTAGTGATTGTAACAGCAGCAACGGAAAAGTAAATAAGCAAAGCACAATATGTGAAAAGCTCGTAGGCATTGGATCAGTAATGGATAATTAAGTCGGATGCGATTCCTTATGTAATAGTTATTACATAGGGTGACACAGAACTAGCTCCAATTCATCAATATAATGTAGGCATGTATTCCGAATATAGTCATACGTGCTTATGGAAAAGAACTTGCATGACATCTTTTGTCCTACCCTCCCGTGGCAGTGAGGGTCCTAATAGAAACTAAGGGATATTAAGGCCTCCTTTTAATAGAGTACCGGACCAAAGCATTAACACATAGTGAATACATGAACTCCTCAAACTACGATCATCACCGAGAAGTATCCTGATTATTGTCACTTCGGGGTTGTCGGATCATAACACATAATAGGTGACTATAGACTTGCAAGATAGGATCAAGAGCTCACATATATTCATGAAAACATAATAGGTTAATATCTGAAATCATGGCACTCAGGCCTAGTGACAAGCATTAAGCATAGCAAAGTCATAGCAACATCAATCTCAGAACATAATGGATACTAGGGATCAAACCCTAACAAAACTAACTTGATTACATGGTAAATCTCATCCAACCCATCACCGTCCAGCAAGCCTACGATGGAATTACTCACGCACGGCGGTGAGCATCATGAAATTGGTGATGGAGGATGGTTGATGATGACGACGGCAACGAATCCCCCTCTCCGGAGCCCCGAACGGACTCCGGATTAGCCCTCCTGAGAGAGATTATGGCTTGGCGGTGGCTCCGTATCGCAAAACACAATGAAACTTTCTCTCTGATTTTTTTCTCCGTGAAACAGAATATATAGAGTTCGAGTTGAGGTCGGTGGAGCATCAGGGGGCCCACAAGACAGGGTGGCGCGCCCAGGGGGAGGGGGCGCGCCCCCACCCTCGTGGACAGGGTGTGAGCCCCCTGGCCTTGATTCTTTCACCAATATTTTTTATATTTTCCAAAAGTTATCTCCCTGGATTTTCAGGTCATTCTGAGAACTTTTGTTTTCTGCACAATAAACAATACCATGGCAGTTCTGCTGAAAACAGCGTCAGTCCGGGTTAGTTTCATTCAAATCATGCAAGTTAGAGTCCAAAACAAGGGCAAAAGTGTTTGGAAAAGTAGATACGTTGGAGACGTATCAACTGCCCCAAGCTTAAACCTTTGCTTGTCCTCAAGCAATTCAGTTGATAAACTGAAAGTGATAAAGAAAAACTTTTACAAACTCTGTTTGCTCTTGTTGTTGTAAATATGTAAAGCAAGCATTCAAGTTTTCAGCAAAGATTATGAACTAACCACATTCACAATAACACTTAGGTCTCATATTTACTCATATCTATGGCTTAATCAACTAGCGAGCAATAATAATAAAAATCGGATGACAACACTTTCTCAAAACAATCATAATGTGATATAACAAGATGGTATCTCGTTAGCCCTTTATGAGACCGCAAAACATAAATGCAGAGCACCTTTAAAGATCAAGGACTGACTAAACATTGTAATTCATGGTAAAAGAGATCCAGTCAAGTCATACCCAATATAAACTAATAGTAATGCATGCAAATAACAACGTGCTCTCTAGCGGGTGCTTTTTAATAAGAAGGTGATGACTCAACATAAAAGTAAATAGATAGGCCCTTCACAGAGGGAAGCAGGGATTTGTAGAGGTGCCAGAGCTCGATTTTAAAATAGAGATGAATAACATTTTGAGCGGTATACTTTCACTGTCAACATAACAACTATGAGATCTCGATATCTTCCATGCTACATACATTATAGGCGGTTCCCAAACAGAAATTTAAAGTTTATACTCCCCCTCCACCAACAATCATCAATCCATGGCTTGCTCGAAACAACGAGTGCCTCCAACTAGCAACAGTCCTGGGGGAGTTTTTGTTTAATTATTTCAATTTGCTTTGATCTTTTTGATCATGGGATTGGGCATCCCGATTACCGGCCATTTTCTCGTGAATGAGGAGCGGAGTCCACTCCCCTTGAGAATAACCCACCTACATGGAAGATATAGACAGCCCTAGTTGAAACATGAGCTGCTCGAGCATACAAAACAGAATTTCATTTGAAGGTTTGGAGTTTGGCACATACAAATTTACTTGGAACGGCAGGTAAATACCGCATATAGGAAGGTATGGTGGACTCATATGGAATAACTTTGGGGTTTATGGAGTTTGGATGCACAAGCAGTATTCCCGCTTTGTACATGTGAAGGTTAGCAAAAGACTGAGAAGCGACCAACTGAGAGAGCGACAACAGTCATGAACATGCATTAAAATTAATCAACACCGAGTGGAAGCATGAGCAGGATATAATCCACCATGAACATAAATATCGTGAAGGCTATGTTGATTTTTGTTTCAACTACATGCGTGAACATGTGCCAAGTCGAGTCCAATTCATTCAAAGGAGGATACCACCCTATCATACCACATCACAACCATTTTAATAGCATGTTGGCACGCAAGGTAAACCATTATAACTCATAGCTAATTAAGCATGGTATAAGCAACTATAATCTCTAATTGTCATTGCAAACATGTTTATTCATAATAGGCTGAATCAGGAACGATTGGCTAATCATATTTACAAAAACAAGAGAGGTCGAGTTCATACCAGCTCCTCTTATCCCAATCATTTCATCATATATCGTCATTATTGCCTTTCACTTGCATGACCAAACAGTGTGTATAGTAATAATAGTGCACGTGCATTAGACTATGCTGGAATCTGCAAGCATCCAATTCAAGGGAGAAGACAAGGTAATATGGGCTCTTGGTTAAATCAACAATGATGCATATGAGAGCCACTAAACATTTTCATTATGGTCTTCTACTCTTGACCCCCAAAGGAAAGAAGGGAAATAAAACTATTTACACGGGAAAGCTCCCAACAAGCAAAAGAAGAACGAGAAATCTTTTTGGGGTTTCTTTTAATTATTACTACTACAAGCATGGAAATTAAACTAACTAATTTTTTTGGGTTTTCTTTAAGGTTTATCAAACACACAAGAAGAAAACTAGAAAAAGAAATTAAACTAGCATGGATGGTACAATGAAACAGTATGAGCACCGACACTAGAATGAGTGTGTGAACATGAATGTAAAGTCGGTGAGGAATACGTACTCCCCCAAGCTTGGGCTTTTGGCCTAAGTTGGTATATGCCCAAGGATCGCGGCTACTCTCCCCGGTGTACTGAGGAGTGCCTGAAGGAAATATGCCCTAGAGGCAATAATAAAGTTATTATTTATTTCCTTATATCATGATAAATGTTTATTATTCATGCTAGAATTGTATTAACCGAAAACATGATACATGTGTGAATACATAGACAAACATATAGTCACTAGTATGCCTCTACTTGACTAGCTCATTAATCAAAGATGGTTTTGTTTCCTAACCATAGACATGTGTTGTCATTTGATTAATGAGGTCACATCATTAGGAGAATGATGTGATTGACATGACCCATTCCGTTAGCCTAGCACTTGATCGTTTAGTATATTGCTATTGCTTTCTTCATGACTTATACATATTCCTGTAACTATGAGAATTATGCAACTCCCGTTTACCGGAGGAACACTTTGGGTACTACCAAACGTCACAACGTAACTGGGTGATTATAAAGGAGTACTACAGGTGTCTCCGAAGGTACATGTTGAGTTGGCGTATTTCGAGATTAGGTTTTGTCACTCCGATTGTCGGAGAGGTATCTCCGGGCCCTCTCGGTAATGCACACCATTATAAGCCTTGCAAGCAATGTGACCAAATGAGTTGGTTATGGGATGATGCATTATGGAACGAGTAAAGAGACTTGCCGGTAACGAGATTGAACTAGGTATTGGATACCGACGATAGAATCTCGGGCAAGTAACATACCGATGACAAAGGGAACAACGTATATTGTTATGCGGTTTGACCGATAAAGATCTTCATAGAATATGTAGGAGCCAATATGAGCATCCAGGTTCCGCTATTCGTTATTGACCAAGAATAGTTCTAGGTCATGTCTACATAGTTCTCGAACCCGTAGGGTCCGCACGCTTAAGGTTTCGATGACAGTTATATTATGAGTTTATGAGTTTTGATGTACCGAAGGAGTTCGGAGTCCCGGATGAGATCAGGGACATGACGAGGAGTCTCGAAATGGTCAAGATGTAAAGATCGATATATTGGACGACTATATTCGGAGTTCGGAAAGGTTCCGAGTGATTCGGGTATTTTTCGGAGTACCGGAGAGTTACGGGAATTCGCCGCGGAGTATATGGGCCTTATTGGGCCATACGGGAATAGAGAGAGAGGCCGAAAGGAAGGAGGCGCGCAGCCCCCCTCTGGTCCGAATTGGACAAGGGGTGCGGCCCCCTTTTCCTTCCTCCTCTCCCCCTCTTTCCCCCTTCTCCTACTCCAACAAGGAAGGAGGGAGTCCTACTCCCGGTGGGAGTAGGACTCCCCTTGGCGCGCCCCTACTAGGCCGGCCGCCCCCTCCCCCCTTGCTCCTTTATATACGGGGGTAGGGGGGCACCTCTAGGCACAACAACAATTGATCCCTTGGATCTCTTAGCCGTGTGCGGTGCCCCCCTCCACCACAATCCACCTCGATAATATCGTAACGGTGCTTAGGCGAAGCCCTGCGTCGGTAGTACATCAAGATCGTCACCACGCCGTCGTGCTGACGTAACTCTCCCTCGACACTCGGCTGGATCGGAGTTCGAGGGACGTCATCAAGCTGAACGTGTGCTAGAACTCGGAGGTGCCGTAGTTTCGGTGCTTGATCGGTCGGGCCGTGAAGACGTACGACTACATCAATCACGTTGTTCTAACGCTTCCGCTTTCGGTCTACGAGGGTACATGGACACACTCTCCCCTCTCGTTGCTATGCCATCACCATGATCTTGCGTGTACGTAGGAATTTTTTTGAAATTACTACGTTCCCCAACAGTGGCATCCGAGCCTAGGTTTTATGCGTTGATGTTATATGCACGAGTAGAACACAGGTGAGTTGTGGGCGATACAAGTCATACTGCTTACCAGCATGTCATACTTTGGTTCGGCGGTATTGTGAGATGAAGCGGCCCGGACCGACGTTACGCGTACGCTTACGCGAGACTGGTTTCACCGTTGCGAGCACTCGTGCTTAAAGGTGGCTGGTGGGTGTCTGTCTCTCTCACTTTAGCTGAATCGAGTGTGGCTACGCCCGGTCCTTGCGAAGGTTAAAACAACACCAACTTGACGAACTATCGTTGTGGTTTTTATGCGTAGGTAAGAACGGTTCTTGCTAAAGCCCGTACCGGCCACGTAAAATTTGCAACAACAAAATAGAGGACGTCTAACTTGTTTTTGCAGGGCATGTTGTGATGTGATATGGTCAAGACGTGATGCTATATTTTATTGTATGAGATGATCATGTTTTGTAACCGAAGTTATCGGCAACTGGCTGGAGCCATATGGTTGTCGCTTTATTGTATGAAATGCAAACGCCCTGTAATTGCTTTACTTTATCTCTAAGCGGTAGTGATAGTCGTAGAAGCAATAGATGGCGTAACGACAACGATGCTACGATGGAGATCAAGGTGTCGCGCCGGTGACGATGGTGATCACGACGGTGCTTCGAAGATGGAGATCACAAGCACAAGATGATGATGGCCATATCATATCACTTATATTGATTGCATGTGATGTTTATCCTTTATGCATCTTATCTTGCTTTGATTGACGGTAGCATTTTAAGATGATCTCTCACTAATAATCAAGAAGTGTTCTCCCTGAGTATGCACCGTTGCGAAAGTTCTTCGTGCTGAGACACCACGTGATGATCGGGTGTGATAGGCTCTACGTTCAAATACAACGGGTGCAAAACAGTTGCACACGCGGAATACTCAAGTCATACTTGACGAGCCTAGCATATACAGATATGGCCTCGGAACACGGAGACCAAAAGGTCAAACGTGAATCATATAGTAGATATGATCAACATAGTGATGTTCACCATTGAAACTACTCCATCTCACGTGATGATCGGACATGGTTTAGTTGATTTGGATCACGTGATCACTTAGATGACTAGAGAGATGTCTTTCTAAGTGGGAGTTCTTAAGTAATATAATTAATTGAACTTAAATTTATCATGAACTTAGTCCTGGTAGTATTTTGCAAATTATGTTGTAGATCAATAGCTTGCGTTGTTGCTTTCATATGTTTATTTTGATATGTTCCTAGAGAAAATTGTGTTGAAAGATGTTAGTAGCAATGATGCGGATTGGATCCGTGATCTGAGGTTTATCCTCATTGCTGCACAGAAGAATTATGTCCTTAATGCACCGCTAGGTGACAGACCTATTGCAGGAGCAGACGCAAACGTTATGAACGTTTGGCTAGCTCAATATGATGACTACTTGATAGTTTAGTGCACCATGCTTAACGGCTTAGAATCAGGACTTCAAAGACGTTTTGAACGTCATGGACCACATGAGATGTTCCAAGAGTTGAAGTTAATATTTCAAGCAAATACCCGAGTTGAGAGATATGAAGTCTCCAACAAGTTCTATAGCTAAAAGATGGAGGAGAATCGCTCAACTAGTGAGCATGTGCTCAGATTGTCTGGGTACTTCAATTGCTTGAATCAAGTGGGAGTTAATCTTCCAGATAAGATAGTGATTGATAGAATTCTCTAGTCACCATCACTAAGTTACTAGAACATCGTGATGAACTATAGTATGCAAGGGATGACGAAAACAATTCCCGAGCTCTTCGTGATGCTGAAATCGACGAAGGTAGAAATCAAGAAAAGAGCATCAAGTGTTGATAATTGACAAGAACACTAGTTTCAAGAAAAGGGCAAAGGGATAGAAAGGGAACTTCAAGCAGAATGGCAAGCAAGTTGTCACTCCCATGAAGAAGCCCAAAGCTGAACCAAAGCCTGAAACTGAGTGCTTACATTGCAAAGGAAATGGTCACTGGAAGCGGAAATGCCCTGAATATTTGGTGGATAAGAAGGATGGCAAAGTGAACAAGGGTATATTTGATATACAGGTTATTGATGTGTGCCTTACTAGTGTTTATAGTAGCTCCTAAGTATTTGATACTTGTTCGATTGCTAAGATTAGTAACTCGAAACAGGAGTTACAGAATAAACAGAGACTAGTTGAAGGGGAAGTGACGATGAGTGTTGGAAGTAGTTCCAAGATTGATATGATCATCATCGCACACTCCCTATACTTCGGGATTAGTGTTAAACCTAAATAAATGTTATTTGGCATTTGCGTTGAGCATGAACATGATTTGATCATGTTTATTGCGATACGGTTATTCATTTAAAGTTAGAGAATAATTGTTATTCTGTTTACATGAATAAAACCTTTGATGGTTATACACCCAATGAAAATAGTTTGTTGGATCTCGATCATAGTGATACACATATTCATAATATTGATGCCAAAAGATGCAAAGTTAATAATGATAGTGCAACTTATTTGTGGCACTGCCGTTTGGGTCATATCAGTGTAAAGCGCATGAAGAAACTCCGTAAAGATGGATTTTCGGAATCACTTGGTTATGAATCATTTGATGCTTGCGAACCGTGCCTTTTGGGCAAGATGACTAAAACTCCGTTCTCCGGAACAATGGAACAAGCTACTGACTTATTGGAAATAATACATACCGATGTATGCGATCCAATGAGTGTTGATGCTCGTGGCAAGTATCGTTATTTTCTGACCTTCACAAGATGATTTGAGCAGATATGGGTATATCTACTTGATGAAACATAAGTCTGAAATAGTTGAAAGGTTCAAAGAATTTCAGAGTGAAGTGGAAAAATCATCATAACAAGAAAATAAAGTTTCTGCGATCTGATCGCGGAGACGAATGTTTGAGTTACTAGTTTGGTCATCAATTAAAACAATGTGGAATAGTTTCACAGCTCACGCCACCTGGAACACCACAACGTTATGGTGTGTCCGAACGTCGTAATCGTACTTTACTAGATATTGTGTGATCTATGATGTCTCTTATCGGTTTTACCAGTATCGTTTTGGGGTTGTGCATTAGAGACAGTTGCATTCACTTTAAATAGGGCACCATCGAAATCCGTTGAGACGACGCCTTATGAACTGTGGTTTGGCAAGAAACCAAAGTTGTCGTTTCTTAAATTTTGGGGCTGCGATGCTTATGTGAAAAAGTTTCAACCTGATAAGCTTGAACCCAAATCGGAGAAGTGCGTCTTCATAGAATATCCAAAGGTAACTATTGGGTACACCTTCTATCATAGATCCGATGGCAAGTTATTCGTTGCTAATAATGGTTCCTTTCTAAGAGAAGGAGTTTCTCTCGAAAGAAGTGAGTGGGAGGAAAGTAGAACTTGATGAGGTAATTGTACCTTCTCCCTTATTGGAAAGTAGTTCATCACAGAAATCAGTTCCAGTGATTCATACACCAATTAGTGAGGAAGTTAATGATGATGATCATGAAACTTCAGATCAAGTTGCTACCAAACCTCGTAGGTCTTCCAGAGTAAGATCCCCACCAGAGTGGTACGGTAATCATGTTCTGGAAGTCATGTTACTAGACCATGATGAACCTACGAACTATGAGGAAGCGATGATGAGCCCAGATTCCGCAAAATGGCTAGAAGCCATGAAATCTGAGATGGGATCCATGTATGAGAACAAAGTGTGGACTTTGGTGGACTTGCCCGATGATTGGCAAACCATAAAAATAAATGGATCTTCAAGAGGAAGACGGACGTTGATAGTAGTGTTACTATCTACAAAGCTCAACTTGTCGCAAAAGGGTTTTTGACAAGTTCAAGGTGTTGACTACAATGAGATTTTCTCAACTGTAGCGATGCTTAAGTCTGTCCGAATCATGTTAGCAATTGCCACATTTTATGAAATCTGGCAAATGGATGTCAAAACTGCATTCCTTTATAGTTTTCTTAAAGAAGAGTTGTATATGATGCAACCAGAAGGTTTTGTCAATCCTAAAGGTGCTAACAAAATGTGCGAGCATCTCGGAGTTGGAATATACGCTTTGATGAGTTGATCAAAGCATATGATTTTATACAGACTTTTTGAGAAGCCTGTATTTACAAGAAAGTGAGTGGGAGCTCTGTAGCATTTCTAATATTACATGTGGGTGACATATTGTTGATTGGAAATGATATAGAAATTCTGGATAGCATGAAAGGATACTTGAAAAAGAGTTTTTCAAAGCAAGACCTCGGTGAAGCTGCTTACACATTGAGCATCAAGATCTATATAGATATATCAAGACGCTTGATAAGATTTTTCAATGAGTACATACCTTGATAAATTTTTGAATAGTTCAAAATGGAACAGTCAAAGAAGGAGTTCTTGCCTGTGATGCAAAGGTGTGAAGTTGAGTAAGACTCAAGACCCGACCATGGCAGAAAATAGAAAGAGAATGAAAAGTCATTCCCTATGCCTCAGTCATAGGTTCTATAAAGTATGCTATGCTGTGAACCAGACCTATTGTATACCTTGCTCTGAGTTTGCAAAGGAATACAATTTTGATCTAAGAGTAGATCACTGGATAGCGGTCAAGAATATCCTTAGTGAGAACTAAGGAGATGTTTCTCGATTATGGAGGTGATAAAAGAGCCCATCGTAAAAGTTACAACGATGCAAGCTTTTACACCAATCCAGATGACTCTAAGTCTCAATCTGGATACATATTGAAAGTGGGAGCTATTAGCTAGAGTAGCTCCGTGCAGAGCATTGTGGACATAGAATATTTGCGAAATACATACTGCTCTAAATATGACAGACCCGTTGACTAGCTTCTCTCACGAGCAAAACATGATCATACCTTAGTACTCTTTTGAGTGTTAATCACATAGCTATGTGAACTAGATTATTGACTCTAGTAAACCCTTTGGGTGTTGATCACATGACGATGTGAACTATGGGTATTAATCACATACAGATGTGAATATTGGTGTTGAATCACATGCTGATGTGAACTAGATTATTGACTCTAGTGCAAGTGGGAGACTGAAGGAAATATGCCCTAGAGGCAATAATAAAGTTATTATTTATTTCCTTATATCATTAAATGTTTATTATTCATGCTAGAATTGTATTAACCGGAAACATGATACATGTGTGAATACATAGACAAACATATAGTCACTAGTATGCCTCTACTTGACTAGCTCATTAATCAAAGATGGTTTTGTTTCCTAACCATAGACATGTGTTGTCATTTGATTAATGAGGTCACATAATTAGGAGAATGATGTGATTGACATGACCCATTCCGTTAGCCTAGCACTTGATCGTTTAGTATATTGCTATTGCTTTCTTCATGACTTATACATGTTCCTGTAACTATGAGAATTATGCAACTCCCGTTTACCGGAGGAACACTTTGGGTACTACCAAATGTCACAACATAACTGGGTGATTATAAAGGAGTACTACATGTGTCTCCGAAGGTACATGTTGAGTTGGCGTATTTCGAGATTAGGTTTTGTCACTCCGATTGTCGGGGAGGTATCTTTGGGCCCTCTCGGTAATGCACATCATTATAAGCCTTGCAAGCAATGTTACCAAATGAGTTGGTTACGGGATGATGCATTATGGAACGAGTAAAGAGACTTGTCGGTAACGAGATTGAACTAGGTATTGGATACCGACGATCGAATCTCGGGCAAGTAACATACCGATGACAAAGGGAACAACGTATATTGTTATGCGGTTTGACCGATAAAGATCTTCGTAGAATATGTAGGAGCCAATATGAGCATCCAGGTTCCGCTATTGGTTATTGACCAAGAATAGTTCTAGGTCATGTCTACATAGTTCTCGAACCCGTAGGGTCCGCACGCTTAAGGTTTCGATGACAGTTATATTATGAGTTTATGAGTTTTGATGTACCGAAGGAGTTCGGAGTCCCGGATGAGATCGGGGACATAAAGAGGAGTCTCGAAATGGTCGAGACGTAAAGATCGATATATTGGACGACTATATTCGGAGTTCGGAAAGGTTCCGAGTGATTCGGGTATTTTTCGGAGTACCGGAGAGTTACGGGAATTCGCCGGGGAGTATATGGGCCTTATTGGGCCATACGGGAATAGAGGAGAGAGGCCGAAAGGAAGGAGGCGCGCAGCCCCCCTCTGGTCCGAATTGGACAAGGGGTGCGGCCCCCTTTTCCTTCCTCCTCTTCCCCTCTTTCCCCCCTTCTCCTACTCCAACAAGGAAGGAGGGAGTCCTACTCCCGGTGGGAGTAGGACTCCCCTTGGCGCGCCCCTACTAGGCTGGCCGCCCCCTCCCCCCTTGCTCCTTTATATAGGGGGGCAGGGGGGCACCTCTAGGCACAACAACAATTGATCCCTTGGATCTCTTAGCCGTGTGCGGTGCCCCCGTCCACCATAAGCCACCTCGATAATATCGTAGCGGTGCTTAGGCGAAGCCCTGCGTCGGTAGTACATCAAGATCGTCACCACGCCGTCATGCTGACGGAACTCTCCCTCGACACTCGGCTGGATCGGAGTTCGAGGGACGTCATCGAGCTGAACGTGTGCTAGAACTCGGAGGTGCCGTAGTTTCGGTGCTTGATCGGTCGGGCCGTGAAGACGTACGACTATATCAACCGCGTTGTTCTAACGCTTCCGCTTTCGGTCTACGAGGGTACGTGGACACACTCTCCCCTCTCGTTGCTATGCCATCACCATGATCTTGCGTGTACGTAGGAATTTTTTTGAAGTTACTACGTTCCCCAACAGTGCCATCGTGCTGCCACTGGCTGGCGATCTCCTCCGGACCCCACTGATAAGATGATGGACGATAGGGGTCCAGTGGTGGTTCCGGCTCAGACTCTGGAGCTGATGTCTGGCCTCGGTGCGCGTAAGTGGCCTCCGGCAAAACTAGGTAATAGCCCACGGTTAAATCAAACAAATAAGGCGCAGTCAAGATAATAGTCTCATTGTGTTTCTTATTAAATCTCAGGTTATACAGAAGCATCTTATCATCATTGTTAACAATAAACTCATGTGCTACCATGCTCTTATAATTTAGAAAAGTAGGGGGTAGCAGTTTTTCCTCTTTCTCATAATGCCTAATAGGTATCTTGAAATGTTTAGCAAGGCGTGCAGCATAGATACCTCCGAAAATGGGCCCCTTTGTACGGTTCAGACTTAAACGTTTAGCAATAACGGCACCCATACTAAAAGTGTTATCACAAAATAAGGCATGGAACAGAATAATAATATCAGGAACACTGAGGTTTCCACAGTTTCCGCGACCAATTAGGCATCGACTAGCAAATATGGCAAAGTAGCGTAACACAGGAAAATGTATGCTAGTTATTCTTGCGTCGGAAGCCTTCCTCGATTCCCCTATAGTGATAGTATCAATAAAACCATCCACATATTTAAGATGTGGTTCCTCTAAACCGCCCTCAAAGGGTATTCTATAAACCACGCAAAAATTACGTAATGACATCTCCTTACCCTCATCATCTAAATGAAAAGCTACTGAAGGAGGTGAATTCTTAGGATAATAGTAAAAGTTTTGCACTAAAGTATTGGTGAGTAAGATATACTGTTCAGCCTAGTCATGGAGGAAGTCGGTGAGGCCCGCATTATCAGCCAAAGAATAGAAGTCTTCATAAATTCTGGCTGCTCTCAAGAAATCATCACAAGGCCACTCACACGGCCGTACTTCCGCTACACGAGGAAGATTATACTTGGCCTTTTCTTTCTCCTTAGATTGTTTATCCTTGGAGCCTTGGCTAGAAGAGCCCCTCAAAAATCTCTTTATCATTTTCTGCAAATTTCTGAAATTTTTAATGACTCAAAATAAAAGTGAAACAAACTCAATATAATTGATAGCAACTACTCCCATAAGTGCCTAGAGCCTATATCATGCATTAGAATTACTTGGGACCTCATAAATTTAATATGAAAGCTCAAGAATAGTGTCACCAAGGCAGCAAGAATTTGCAATGAATAAAACACTAGAACAAAAACTAATTGGATCATTGGAGGAGTCACATAACAAGGAACAATCTCCCAAAGCAGTTTTGTAAATGGAGCTTTGAGCAAGGAGATCGAAAATCGCAGCAAAATGAGCTAGAACTCGTGCTTGAGCTGGATGGTGATTTTTTTGGGAGGAAGATGGAGTGTGTGGGTGCAGGAATAAGTGGAGGGGAGCCACCATGGGACCACGAGGCAGGGGGGCGCCCTATAGGGGTGGGCGCACCCTGGACCCTCGTGGCCAGGTGCTTGCTCCCCCTGATGTGTTCTCAGTGCCAAATATTCTCAAATATTCCAGAAAAAAATCATATTAAATTGGCACGACATTTGGAGAACTTTTATTTTAGGGATATTTTTTATTGCATAGATAATTCAGTAAACAGGCATAATATACTATTTTTACTTTATTTATTCTAAGTAACATAAAGTAGAGAGAGAGTAGAGAAGGTTGTGCCTTCTAACTTCATCCATCTCATGCTCATCAAAAGGAATCCACTAACAAGGTTGATCAAGTCTTGTTAACAAACTCATTCTGAATCACATGAAACCAGAGAATTTCGAAGTGACACTAGGTTACCTCAACGGGGATATGAACATCCCCAATAATAAGAATATCATACTTTTTCTTTGCCGCGGGAAGAGGAAATTCAAAGCCTCCAATAATTATTGATGGAATTTTACCAATAGAATTTATGTTGTGAACTTGAGGTTATTTCCTCGGAAAGTGTACCGTATGCTCATTTCCATTAACATGAAAGGTGACATTGCCTTTGTTGTAGTCAATAACAGCACCTGCAGTATTTAAAAAGGGTCTACCAAGGATAATCGATGTACTGTCGTCATCGGGAATATCAAGAATGACAAAGTCTGTTAAGATAGTAACATTGACAACAACAACAGGCACGTCCTCACAAATGCCGACAGGTATAGCAGTTGATTTATCAGCCATTTGCAAGGATATCTCGGAAGGTGTCAACTTACTTAATTCAAGCTTACGGTATAAGGAAAGAGGCATAACACTGACACCGGCTCCTAGATCACATAAGGCAGTTTTAACATAATTTCTTTTGATGGAGCATGGTATAGTGGGTACTCCGGGATCATCAAGTTTCTTAGGTATTCCACCCTTAAAAGTATAGTTAGCAAGCATGGTGGAGATTTCAGCTTCAGGTATCTTTGTTTTATTTGTAATGATATCTTTCATGTATTTAGCATAAGGATTTGTTTTAAGCATATCGGTTAAGCGCATACGTAAGAAGACAGGTCTAATCATTTCAGCAAAGCGCTCAAAATCCTCATCATCCTTTGTTTTGGATGGTTTAGGAGGAAAGGGCATGGGTTTCTGAACCCATGGTTCTCTTTCTTTACCATGCTTCCTAGCAACAAAGTCTCTTTTATCATAATGTTGATTCTTTGATTGTGGGTTATCAAGATCAACATCAGGTTCAATCTCTACATCCTTATTATTGCTAGGTTGAACATCAACATGAACATTATCATTAATATTATCACTAGGTTCATGTTCATCACTTGATTGTGTTTCAGCATCAGAGATAGAAATATCATTGGGATTCTCAGGTGTGTCCACAACAGGTTCACTAGAAGCATGCAAAGTCCTATCATTTTTCTTTTTCTCCTTTTTAGGAGGACTAGGTGCATCTAAATTATTTCTCTGAGAATCCTGCTCGATTCTCTTAGGGTGGCCTTCAGGATACAAAGGTTCCTGAGCCATTCTACCAGTTCTGGTAGCCACTCTAATAGCAAAATCATGTTTATTATTTAATTCATCGAGCAAATCACTTTAAGCCTTCAGTACTTGCTCTGCTTGAGTGGTAACCATAGAAGCATATTCGCTAATGAGTTTAAGTTCACCTAAAACTCTAGCCATATAATCACTCAAGCGTTCTATCATGAAAGCATTACTCTTTAATTCTCTTCCAACATAAGCATTAAAACTTTCTTGCCTAGCCATAAGGTCATCAAATTCATCCAAACATTGGCTATGAAACTTAGTAGAAGGGATTTCAATTTTATCATATCTATAGAGAGAATTTACCTTCACTACCTGTGTCGGGTTATCAAGACAATGTGTTTCTTCAACATGCGGTATATTAAGACCATGTATTTCTTCAATAGGAGGTAATTTCTTAACATCTTCATCTTTAATACCTTTTTATTTCATTGATTTATTTGCCTCTTGCATATCTTCAGGACTGAGAAATAGAACACCCCTCTTCTTCGGAGTTGGTTTAGGAATTGGCTCAGGAATTGGCTCAGGAAGAGTCCAATTATTTTCATTAGTCAACATATTATTCAATAACAATTCAGCTTGGTCGACTGTTCTTTCCCTGAAATCACAACCAGCACAACTATCCAAGTGGTCCTTGGAAGCATCGGTTAGTCCGTTATAAAAGATATCAAGTATTTCATTATTCTTAAGAGGATGACCAGACAAAGTATTAAGTAATCACAGAAGCCTCCCCCAAGCTTGTGGGAGACTCTCTTCTTTGATTTGCACAAAATTATATATTTCCTGCAAGGCAGCTTGTTTCTTATGAGCAGGGAAATATTTAGAAGAGAAGTAATAGATCATATCATGTGGACTACGCACACAACCAGGATCAAGAGAATTAAACCAAGTTTTAGCATCACCCTTTAATGAGAATGGAAATATCTTAAGGATATAATAATAAAGAGACTTCTCATCATTAGTAAACAGGGTGGCTATATCATTCAACTTGGTAAGATGTGCAACAACAGTTTGAGATTCATTGCCATATAGGATCAGATTCAACCAAAGTAATTATCGCAGGATCAACAGAGAATTCATAATCCTTATCAGTAACAAAGATAGGTGAAGTAGCAAAAGGAGGGTCATATTTCATTCTAGCATTCAGAGTTTTCTGTTTAAGTTTAGCTAGTAATTTCTTAAGATCAGATCTATCATTGCAAGCAAAAAGATCTCTAGCAGTTTCTTCATCCATGACATAACCCTCAGGAACAACAGGCAATCCATACTTAGGGGGAGAACCTTCATCATCACTATCATCAATGATTCCATCTTCAATAATTTCACTCTCTCTAACCCTAGCAAGTTGTTCATCAAGATATTCACCTAATGGCATAGTAGTATCAAGCATAGAAGTAGTTTCACCATAAGTATCATGCATAGCAGAAGTGGCATCATCAATAACATGCGACATATCAGAATTCATAGCAGTAGCAGGTTTAGGTGTCGCAAGCTTACTCAAAACGGAAGGAGAGTCTAGTGCGGAGCTAGATGGCAACCCCTTACCTCCCCTCGTAGTTGAGGGAAAAATCTTAGTTCTTTCGTCTTTCAAGTTCCTCATAGTGATCAGCAGATATAAATCCCAAGTGACTCAAAGAATAGAGCTATGCTCCCCGGCAACGGCGCCAGAAAATAGTCTTGATAACCCACAAATATAGGGGATCACAACAGTTTTCGAGGGTAGAGTATTCAACCCAAATTTATTGATTCGACACAAGGGGAGCCAAAGAATATTCTCAAGTATTAGCAGTTGAGTTGTCAATTCAACCACACCTGGATAAGTTAGTATCTGCAGCAAAGTATTTAGTAGCAAAGTAGTATGATAGTAATGGTAACAGTGATAAAAGTAAAGATAACAATTTTGTAGTGATTGTAACAGCAGCAACGAAAAAGTAAATAAGCAAAGCACAATATCTAAAAAGCTCGTAGGCATTGTATCAGTAATGGATAATTATGTCGGATGCGATTCCACATGTAATAGTTATAACATAGGGTGACACAGAACTAGCTCCAATTCATCAATGTAATGTAGGCATGTATTCCGAATATAGTCATACGTGCTTATGGAAAAGAACTTGCATGACATCTTTTGTCCTACCCTCCCGTGGCAGCGGGGTCCTAACGGAAACTAAGGGATATTAAGGCCTCCTTTTAATAGAGTACCGGACCAAAGCATTAACACATAGTGAATACATGAACTCCTCAAACTATAGTCATCACCGAGAAGTATCCCGATTATTGTCACTTCGGGGTTGTCGGATCATAACACATAATAGGTGTCTATAGACTTGCAAGATAGGATCAAGAACTCACATGTATTCATGAAAACATAATAGGTTCAGATCTGAAATCATGGCACTCGGGCCCTAGTGACAAGCATTAAGCATAGCAAAGTCATAGCAACATCAATCTCAGAACATAGTGGATACTAGGGATCAAATCCTAACAAAACTAACTTGATTACATGGTAAATCTCATCCAACCCATCGCCATCCAGCAAGCCTACGATGGAATTACTCACGCACGGCGGTGAGCGTCATGAAATTGGTGATGGAGGATGGTTGATGATGACGACGACGATGAATCCCCCTCTCCGGAGCCCCGAACGGACTCCAGACCAGCCCTCCCGAGAGAGATTAGGGCTTGGCGGCGGCTCCGTATCGTAAAACGCGATAAAACTTTCTCTCTGATTTTTCTCTCCGCAAAACGGAATATATAGAGTTGGAGTTGAGGTCGGTGGAGCATCAGGGGGCCCACGAGACAGGGTGGCGCACCCAGGGGAGGGGGCGCGCCCCCCACCTTCGTGGACAAGGTGTGGGCCCCCTGGCCTTGATTCTTTCGCCAATATTTTTTATATTTTCTAAAAGTTATCTCCGTGGATTTTCAGGTCATTCCGAGAACTTTTGTTTTCTGCACAATAAACAACACCATGGCAGTTTTGCTGAAAACAATGTCAGTCCGGGTTAGTTTCATTCAAATCATGCAAGTTAGAGTCCAAAACAAGGGCAAAAGTGTTTGGAAAAGTAGATACGTTGGAGACATATCACTGCATTGGTCGTTCACGGTCATATTGAACGACAGCTTCCTCGGTACAGGGGGTCACTCCCTGGCCGTGCTCCCAACCTGAACCGCAACAGGGAGAGAGGCCACACCCTGCTCTATGCTGATTACTTTGCGAACACCCCACTCTTCAAACCAGATAAATTCCATCGTCATTTCCGTATGGCAACACATGTGCAATCGTATCAGAGAGGGAGTGGTTGCTCATGACCCATACTTCAAGTGCAAGACGGATTCCCTTGGCAAGCTTGGATTCTTCTCTTACCAGAAAATGCACTGCGGCCATCCGCATGCTTGCATATGGAATTCCAGGCAATCTGGTGTATGAGTATGTGGGTATGAGTGAGTCCACATGTCTGCTATCACTGTACAACTTCTGCAAGGCCGTGGTGGCACCGTTTGGCCCTGAGTACTTGAGGCAGCCAACTGCCGCTGATACAGAGAGATTGTTGGCGACCAACGCAGCTAGAGGCTTTCCGGGCATGGTTGGCAGCATAGATTGTATGCACTGGGAGTGGAAGAACAACCCATTTGCTTGGCAGGGCCAGTACAAGGGGCATGTTAAAGCATGCACTGTCATATTAGAAGTGGTGACTTCGCAGGATCTTTGGATATGACATTCATTCTTTGGCATGGCAGGTTCTCACAATGATATCAACGTGCTGCAACGTTCTCCAGTCTTCACAAGGCTTGCAGAAGGCCACTCCCCACCTGTCAACTTTGAGATCAACGACAACTAGTACAACAAGGGATACTACCTAGCTGATGGTATATATCCTCAGTGGTCAACTTTTGTGAAGACAATCTCGAACCCCCAAGGTGAGAAGAGAAAGAGATTTGCCCAAATGCAAGAGAGTGCTAGAAAGGACGTGGAACGTGCTTTTGGCGTGCTTCAATCCCGATGGGGATCGTTCGAAACCCTGCGCTGACATGGGATGAAGGGAAGCTTTGGGAGGTGATGACTGCTTGTGTGATCATGCACAACATGATCATTGAGGACGAGCATGATGACAGCATCTTCGAACAAGGATTTGATTTTCAAGGTGAAAATGTTGAGCCCCTGCACCAAGAACCGGCCATGTTTGAACAGTTTGCCCAATTTCATAGTGAAATGCGTGATTGGCACACTCATTTGGATCTTCAAAATGATTTGGTTGAGCACATGTGGACTCACATTGGCAACCAATAGATATATTGGTTCATTAAACACAATTTCGATATGGTTGTAAAACTATTTTATTAGAGACAATTTCGATTGGGTTGTAAAACTATTTTTTATTTTTGGACAATTAATATTTGAACGTGCAAACTTTTTTTGAACATTAAAGTATGAATATATGGTCATTTTTGGCCGTGGCGGACAGGATGAGGCCAAGGATGCATCCGCGCGCTGTTCGACGACATTTTGTACAAAAGAAATAGCACGAAATTAATTTGTCCAATTTTCACTTTTCTCAGTAAGTTAAACATATCAATGGAGCAAGGAGTGCCCATAAGTGTGTATGCCTATGTCAATAATGTCATGCACAATTTAAGGGAAAAATATGCACATACGCACAGTGCACACCCTTTGAGTTGATGGATTAGTTATACATGGGCACGTCACGTGCACGTGCATGGATTGCACCAGGTCAGGTATCATTTGCATGCAAGGATAAGTATGTAACAACGTATTCGGTTTCTAGGGCCGTTCGGCAGCGCGCACGTATATGTATCCAAATACCGGCAAACTGAAAGATGTATGTATATGAAATATAGGCATGTATTAGGTGTGGGGCGAGCTACACCTACATGTATGATCCTGAGATTTTGCTAGTAAGTATTTGGGCAGCGCTAGGCGCCGGCGCACCGGCCCAAACGTTTCGGCCGGTCCCCGTGCAGCCGCACGATTAGTGTCCCCAGGACCGCACGATTCAGCGAGCTATCCCCACGCGCGCCCCCTTTCTTCCTCGCTTCAGATCCACCATATCCTATGCGGTGGTTTGCGCGTAGCCCCCACCTCGTCGCTCGCTGGCTCACCGCCACCGCTGGTCGGCTCACTGCGGCTGCCCGCCGGCTCATAGACGGAGCACGCCGTGGCCGCTCGCCCCGCTGGACATCTGCAAAAAAAAAATCTCTGTTTTGGCAGTTTCCAGCAAAATCACTTGCTGTTCCCAGCAAAAAACACAAAGGTTGCAGCAAAAAAAATATACAAACAGGTTGAAGCAAATCCCCTGGCCGGTTCAGCAAAAAGAAATTTTGTTTCCAGCAAAAAACAAGAAATAATACAGCAAAAAAAATCAGCGCGAGCACCACCTCACCATGGAAGCAATCCCAGGAGCCAGTTCCAGCAAAGAAAAATGCAGGTTCCAGCGAAAAATCAATTACAGCAAAAACACTTCCGTTCCAGCAAAAAATTTGACATGCAGGTTCCAGCAAAAAATGCTGCTGGTAGAAGCAAAAACTACAAATGGTTCCAGCATCCCAGTTGCCCGGTTCCAGCACGGTAACCATCCACGATGCCCGGTTCCAGCAAAACAATCATAGCAGCAAAAAATCAGAAAAAAAATCCGCTTGTAGCAAAGGAATAGCCGGTTCCAGCAAAATTTGACACTAGTTCCAGCAAGAAAAACATAGCAGCAAAAATCCCCCAAAGTCTGATTGTAGCAAATTTACTAGCCGGTTCCAGCAAAAATTTATGCTGGTTCCAGCAAAAACCACATTGCCGGTGAGCGCGCTACAGCTCCAGCTCCAGCTTCAGTGGGCACGTCGTCTTACCGGTTGTAGCAACCGCAGAGCCGGTTCCAGCAAAAATCCTGACCGGTCGTAGCAAAACAATGATGCCGGTTTCTGGCAAAAACAAAGCGATTGGGGGTGGAACAGAACAATTCAAAAAAGATGCAACCAGCTAGTGAAAAAGCTACATCCGTCAATCCAAAAAGCTACAACCGGCGTCGCGGCAGAAAAGCAACAGGGCATCGCCGGCGTCTCTTCCCGGCTGCACAACCACCGCATCAAGCAGCACACGTCCCCGTTGCGGGCGAGGCGGGGGTGGGGGAGGTGGGGAGGGAGAAAGAGGATAGGCTGCCCTAGCAATTAATTAGATTCATGGCGCGGCGGCCGGCTTATCTCCGCAAATGGCAAGGGGCAGCGGGGGAGAGAGGAAGGTAGAGGACGCGGTTATGTGTGGTTGGGCATTGAAGACGACGGGGAAGATGAGGATAAGATCGCTGAGCGGTTCTTGGTCCCACACAGGCACGTGGGCCGCAATCGACTAATCTACGTGTTGGAAGCGTACGATCTGGGTAATCGAACGAGCCGCGTGCGACCGGCTGAGCGTTCGGCCGGCGCCCCGGCCCCAAACGTTTCCCTAAGTATTTTGATGTCCACGTACAAGGATGGGATTTGGCTGGCCAGGTAGTCGATCAAGTTGGACGACAAGCAATGCACAATCGGCATGTTACAAAGTTGGAAAGAACAGCCACAACCGGTAAGTTTTAAAATTGGAAACAGATGCAAACCGACCTGAAGGATCAAAGCCAGCCATATGTGAGGTACATATCACATAGCTTTCCTTGTCTGATGCAGGATTCGGCGTCAAGAAGAAACAATGGAAAGGAAACTTAAAGCCCGAGACTGCTTCGGATCCGGCTTGCCTGCTCCCTTCCCATGCTCCCATTCATGCTCCCACTTCATTCTACAGCTGTCCTTTTCTCTTTTTCTTTTCTAATCTAATTATCTCCCCCCCTGATTTTCAGGGGTGGGGCCGGACTTTATTTTTTTCCAATCAAATCAAGTCATATACGCGGGAGCATAGATGGGAGCACGGGGAAGGAGCAGTCAAGTTTCGTCCGCACGTCAGAGTCCCCAACAAACCCAGCCCCTCAGCTTATAAATACATGAGGTGGCAACAACCGGGGAGAAGACACGAACAGAACCACCAGGTCGCCGCCATCATGCACGCACGCAGCAACACAGACCAAAAAGACGCTTGCAAAGCGCAAGCAGCTAAAGGCAGACCTCACTAGCGATATGGACGCCGCCAAGCTGATCTTCCCGGACGGTAAAATTATCATCTAATCTCTCCTTCATTCCTTATTTTTGCATGCATGCACAACACGTGGTGGCCCGGTGGAGCTTGTGAACACGCAACACTTCGTCAGCGACATCATCATCTTCTTCAAGCTCACCAAGATGACGAGGATACTCCCGGACTTCACCAAGGCGCTGAAGACGATGGCGTGTCGGTGGTGCTACCGGCGCGCAGCCTGTTGGACTCGTTTGTAGTGGCCGCCCTTGATGACAGGGCTGTCCACCTTCCATCATGTCGGCGCCATGAAGAACGGAGGCGCGGAGCTGAAGGAACACCGCTGATGTCTACTTCGTCAAACTGGAGCTGGAGGATGGAGGCGTAGAGGTCGCATGGAGGTTGCCGCTGTTCCACGGAGGATGGCGCCATTTAGCTCGAGGGACGCCGCCGACATTCACTTCGTCAAGGCGGTGCCGTGGAGAATGGTGACAAGGAGGTCGTCCGGACGACGCCCATCGTTTTCTTCTTCAAGACAGTGCCATCGAAGAGGAAGGCATGGAGCTCGGAGGATGCCACCGCGTTCCGCGAGGATGACAACACGGAGCTCGCTAGGACGACGCCTGTCGTCTTCTTCATAAAGCCGATGCCATGGAGGACAGATGCGTGGTGCTCAGAGGATGCTGCCGTGTTCTGCGAGGATGTCCACACAAAGCTCGGTAGGACGACGCCCGTCGTCTTATTCATCAAGCCGACGCCATGGAGGAGGGAGGCGTGAAGCTCGGAGGATGCCATCATGTTCCGCGAGGATGGCGACACGGAGCTCGCTAGGACGACGCCTGTCATCTTCTTCATCAAGCCGGTGCCACGGAGGATGGAGGCCGGAACTCGCAGGGATTGCCGCCGCTGTGCCGCGGTGGATGAACGGAGCTCGCCAGGACGACCCGTTGTCTTCTTCATCAAACTAGTGCTATGGAGGACGGAGGCCTGGAGCTAGCGAGGATGTCGCCGTCGTGCCATGATGGATGGAGACACCGAGCTCACTAGGACGACGTCCATCGTCAACATCATAAAGCTGGTGTCATGGTGGACGGAGGCGTGGCGCTCGCGGGACGACACCACCGATGTCTACCTCATCAAGACGGAGCCCGCGACCCAGAGCCCATGAAGACGACACACGCCCCCGGTGTTGCCCGCAACATAGAGCCCGCGATACGAAGAAGATGGTGCTACGCGATGACACGTCTTCATCGACCCTTACCATGGTCCTGCGATGGGTTTCCTTTGTCTTAGCGGAGCACTGAATACGGCATCTAGCCGAGACGAGGCGCACCCTTCGTTGCACAGGTCTCGTCGTCGTAGAGGTGGTGTGCTCCTTGTCTTAGCAGACCACCGAATACGGCGTCTAGCTGAGACTGGGCAGCAACCATGCCCTTCCATGACACCACCTTTCTTTAGCACCACGATGCTTTGCCCTTGTCTTGGTGGACCACCGAATACGGCGTGCAGCCGAGATGAGGTGCGCCCTTTGTTGCATCGGGTCTCGTTTATCGTACGGGTGGCATGATCCTTGTCTTAGTAGACCACTGAATACGGCGTCTAGCTGGGACAGGGCATCAACCACACCCCTCCATGATGCCACTTTTCTTCGGCCTTGTGGCGTGATCCTTGTTTTAGCAGACCACCAAATACGGTGTCTAGCCAAGATGAGGCATCCACCACGCCCCTCTAAGATGTTACCTCTCACGGCCTTGTGATGCGGAGTCTTTGTCTCTGTAGACTGACGTAACCTCAGCGTCTAGTCGAGACGAGACGCCAACCACACCGGCCATGCCGATGCGTGTGCGCCTTGGTCTTACACCGGCGCCGGTCTTCACAAAAGAATACTCCCACGAGGCAACCCCTTGTGTACCCGACGAAGCTGCTACATCATCAAGAAGTTCGAGCCAAGCAGGATCCATGCTACCCCATTACCGACTACATCAACGCTATCAAGACCGACGAGGCGCAACAACGAGGGCGGACATGGCTAGCACAAAGCTATGTTTTAAGTGGCACATGTACCGATGAGGACACGGGCTTTTCCGCTGCCCACACCTACACCCATCATCATCATATGCATGGAGAACATGAAGCGAAGACGACGAAGATGACCACATGGCTTAATCGGAGGTATCTCGCGGAGCAACCCGCGGAGTAATTAACCGGGAGCCTTCCGAGGCCCCGGGAACCAGAGACCGCAATCGCTATAGTTAGGCCGGCCGCGCTAGTAGGCCATGGAGCGCATATCAGGAATTGTGTTTGTTATCCTTGAGATTAATAAAATATTGTTCCCAACTCTTTGCTTTCATTTTGTACTACAGTACACTGGCACACTCGCATTTTCTTTTCCCGGCACATGAGAGAAATCAAACTCCCCCTCTTCCCTTCTCACGGAGTGCGGCATAAGATTTTTCTCGTGTCAAACACACGCTAGGCGCACGACCACCGCATCCCAGCACAGGCCCGGACACGATCCCATTGCCCTACCCAAACAGACAGAATCCACGCAAAACGGACGTCCGTTTGGGGCCGTGCGCTAGAGTTGGCCTTAGAGCATCTTACAACGACCTGTAAATTCGGGCCATCAAATGCCCGTGGACGCGCCCGACACTGTCTGGACATTCCTCAAATCATATCATCCACATCCGTGTATCTTATATCCGGCCCCTCATATCGATACTAGCATGCAGTATATAAATAAAAACAACATAGATCATCACACAAACATAGAATCTGACTTAGAAATGCGCATTCTGATCACCAAAAGATCACCGGTGGATGTCCAAAAGATCATTAAAGTTCACATAATCCACATAAACGACAGACAAGTTTAAACTAGATTACTAAAAACTTGAATTGAAGACAGAGACGACGGAGATTCACCACTTCCTCGATGGTCCTTTGCCCTTCCGGTTGTCGCCGCAGTGCTACTTCTTGAGCTTGCGTTGGTTTTTTTCTTGAAGAGGAAAGGGTGATGCAGCAAAGTAGAGATAAGTATTTACCTTAGTTTGAGAACCAAGGTATCAATCCAGTAGGAGACAATGTACAAATCACCAAATACATGCACAAACAATCAAACAAACTTGCACCCAATGCAATAAAGGGGTTGTCGATCCCTTCATGGTTACTTGCAAAAGTGAGATCTGATAGAGATAGATAAACGATAAAGTAAATATTTTTTGTTTATAGACCAGAAAGTAAAAGATTGCAAGAATAGTAGGTCCTAAACTAACATTGTAGATCGGAAACTTGTATGATGGAGAATAGACCCGGGGGCATAGGTTTCACTAGAGGCTTCTCTCAAGGTAGCAAATAATACAGTGGAGAACAAATTACTGCCAAGCAATTGATAGAAAAGCGCAAAGTTATGATGATATCTAAGGCAATGATCATGAATATAGGCATCACGTCTGTGTCAAGTAGACCGAAACGATTCTGCATCTACTACTATTACTCCACACATCGATCGGTATCCAGCATGCATCTAGAGTATTAAGTTCATACATAACAGAGTAATGCATTAAGTAAGATGACATGATGTAGAGAAATTAACTCAAGCAATATCATGAAAACCCCATATTTTTATCCTTGATGGCAATAATACAATATGTGCCTTGCTGCCTCTACTGTCACTGGGAAAGGACACCGCAAGATTGAACTCAAAGCTAAGCACTTCTCCCAATGCAAGAAAAACCAATCTAGTTGGCCAAACCAAACCGATAGTTCAAACAGAATTACAAAGATATCAAATCATGTGTATAAGAATTTCAGAGAAGATTCAAATAATATTCATAGATAAGCTGATCATAAATCCGCAATTCATTGGATCTCGGCAAACACACCGCAAAAAAGTATTACATCGAATAGATGTCCAAGAACATCAAGGAGAACATGGTATTGAGAATCAAAGAGAGAGAAGAAGCCATCTAGCTACTAGCTATGGACCCGCAGGTCTGTGGTAAACTACTCACCGCTTCATCGGAAGGGCAATAGAGTTGATGTAGAAGCCCTCCGTGATCGAATCCCCCTCCGCAGGACGCCGTAAAAGGCCCCTAGATGGGATGTCATGGGTACAGAAGGTTGTGGCGACAGAAAAGTGTTTTCGTGGATGCCCCTGTTGGTTTGGGGATATATGGGATATAGGCAAAATAATTAGGTCAAGAGGGTCAAGGGGGCCCCACAAGGGTGGGGAGCGCGCCCTCCGTCCTTGTGGCCGCCTCGTGGCTCCTCCCACTTCATCTCCAAGTATCCTGGTTATCTTCTGGTCCAAGAAAAATCATCGCGAAGGTTTCATTCCCTTTGGACTCCGTTTGGTATTCCTTTTCTCGAAACTCAAAAACAAGGAAGAAACAAGAACTGGTACTGGGCTCTAGGTTAATAAGTTAGTCCCAAAAATAATATAAAATAACATATTAATGCATATAAAACATCCAAAACATATAATATAATAACATGGATCAATAAAAAACTATAGATACGTTGGAGACATATCAAGCATCCCCAAGCTTAATTCCTCCTCGTCCTCGAGTAGGTAAATGATAAAAGAGAATTTTTGATGTGGAATGCTACCTAACATATTTATCCATGTAATTTTCTTTATTGTGGCATGAATGTTTAGATCCATAAGATTCAAAACAAGGGTTCAATATTGACATAAAAACAGTAATACTTCAAGCATACTAACAAGGCAATTATGTCTTCTCAAAATAACATGGCCAAAGAAAGTTTTCTCTACAAAATCATAGAGTCGGGCTATGCTCCATCTTCATCACACAAAATATTTTAAATCATGCACAACCCCGATGACAAGCCAAGCAATTGTTTCATACTTTTGATGTTCTCAAACTTTTTCAACTTTCACGCAATACATGAGCATGAGCCATGGACATAACACTATAGGTGGAATAGAATATGGTGGTTGTGAAGAAGACAAAAAGAGGAAGATAGTCTCACATCAACTAGGTGTATCAACGGGCTGTGGAGATGCCCATCAATAGATATCAATGTGAGTGAGTAGGGATTGCCATGCAACGGATGCATTAGAGCTATACGTTTATGAAATCTCAAAAGAAAACTAAGTGGGTGTGCATCCAACTCGCTTGCTCACGAAGACCTAGGGCAATTTGAGGAAGCCCATCATTCGAATATACAATCCAAGTTCTATAATGAAAAATTTCCACAAGCATATGAAAGTGATATCATAGGAGACTCTCTATCATGAAGATCATGGTGCTACTTTCAAGGACAAGTGTGGAAAAAGGATAGTAAAATTGCCCCTTCTCTCTTTTTCTCTCATTTTTTTGTTTGGGCCTTTCTCATTTTTTGGGCCTATTTTTTTTTTGTTCGGAGTCTCATCCCGACTTGTGGGGGAATCATAGTCTCCATCATCCTTTCTTCACTGGGACAATGCTCTAATAATGAAAATCATCACACTTTTATTTACTTACAACTCAAAAATCACAACTCAATACTTAGAACAAATCATGACTCTATATGAATACCTCCGGCGGTGTACCGGGATGTGCAATGAATCAAGAGTGACATGTATGAAAGAATTATGAAAGGTGGCTTTGCCACTAATACGATGTCAACTACATGATCATGCAAAGCAATATGACAGTGATGAAGCGTGTCATAATAAACGGAATGGTGGAAAGTTGCATGGCAATATATCTCGGAATGGCTATGGAAATGCCATAATAGGTAGGTATGTGGCTGTTTTGAGGAAGGTATATGGTGGGTGTATGGTACCGGCGAAAGTTGCGCGGCACAAGAAAGGCTAGAAATGGTGGAAGGGTGAGAGTGCGTATAATCCATGGACTAAACGTTAGTCATAAAGAACTCACATACTTACTGCAAAAATCTATTAGTTATCAAAAATAAGTACTACGCGCATGCTCTTAGGGGGGTAGATTGGTAGGAAAAGACCATCGCTCGTCCCCGACTGCCACTCATAAGGAAGACAATCAAAAAATAAATCATGCTCCGACTTCATCACATAACGGTTCACCTACGTGCATGCTACAGGAATCACAAACTTTAACACAAGTATTTATCAAATTCACAATTACTCACTAGCATGACTCTAATATCACCATCTCTCAAAACAATCATAAAGAATCAAACTTCTCATAGTATTCAATGCACTTTATACGAAAGTGTTTATTATATCCCTCTTGGATGCCTATCATATTAGGACTAAATTTATAACCAAAGAAAATTACCATGCTGTTCAAAGACTCTCAAAATAATATAAGTGAAGAATGATAGTTCATTAATTTTTGTAAAGTAAAACCACTGTCGTGCTCTCAAAAGATATAAGTGAAGCACTAGAGCAATATTGCCTAGCTCAAAAGATATAAGTGAAGCGCATAGAGTATTCTAATAAATCACGATTCATGCGTGTCCCTCTCAAAAGGTGTGTATGGCAAGGATGATTGTGGAAAACTAAAAAGTAAAGACTCAAATAATACAAGACGCTCCAAGTAAAACACATATGATGTGGTGAATAAAAAATTAGCCTCAAGTAAAGTTACCGATAGACGAAGACGAAAAAGGTGATGCCCGGAAGGCATCCCCAAGCTTAGGATCTTGGTTGTAATTGAATATTACCTTGGGGTGCCTTGTGCATCCCCAAGTTTAGGGTCTTGTCACTCCTTATTCCATAGTCCATCAAATCCTTACCCAAAACTTGAAAACTTCACAACACAAAACTCAACAGAAAATCTCATAAGCTCTGTTAGTATAAGAAAATAAATCACCACTTTATGGTGCAGTTGTGAACTCATTATTTGTTTATATTGGTGTAATATCTACTATATCACAACTTTTCCATGGTTCATACGCCCCGATACTACCCATAGATTCATCAAAATAAGTAAACAACACAAAGAAAACAGAATCTGTCAAAAACAGAACAATTTGTAGCAATCTGGAAACTTCGAATACTTATGTAACTCTAAAAATTATAAAAAATTAGGACAACCTGGGAAATTTGTGTACCAATCCAGTGCAAAAAGAATCAGATCAAAATCACGCTTCTGTGAATTATGCAAATTATTTTCCTGGGCGCAAAAGTTTCTGTTTGTCAGCAAGATTAAAACAACTATCACCGTAAGCTATCCCAAAGGTCTTACTTGGCACAAACACTAATGAAAACACAAAACTACATCTAATCAGAGGCTAGATGAATTACTCAAAGCAAAACAGGAACAAAAAGCAAAGAACGTTGGCTGTGGGGTCAGCTGACCCCACAACTTTGAAGGAAAATAGCCTAAAAACACTGTTCATTTATTGTACATTGTGAAGATTTTTTTCAAAAAAATAGCAATGACCCCACAGATTCTTGAGGTTGCCCTCGCCACTACCTCCCAACAAGCGCTATTGGTTAACACCCTTAGCTAGGGAAAAACATGAATAGGTATAGGTATAATCGTAGTAATGATAAGGCAAATCTCGAAAACTCATCTCATACTCCCTTCGTTCAGCAGCAAGTTTCCTTTGTGGTAAGCAAAAGTAATAAAAAGGGCTAAATTTAATGGGATAAGGATCCCCAAGATTAAGCTCGGGAGGAATTGGTTCCTCCTTTAACCCTTCATATTGTATGACCAACTCATCATTGTAAGCGTTCTTTTGGCAAAAAGTCATGAGCCTGTGTCCAAGAGAGAAACCCAATCCGTTGTTTTGAATAGCAAAATCATCATTAAGCTTAGAAATCTTATCAATGAAAACATCAGTATGGACCCTCTTTCTTAAATTTTCATTATAAGCAACATGATCTAGAGATCGTAAATGCATTATGTCCTCTAGGTTAAAAAGAATTCCCTCTATGGGAGGACGACCACCATCTACTTTATAATGCGCGGAAATTTCACTAGCTTCTTTCATAATAAATCTAAACTCATGTGCTAGAAATATAGTGGCAGCACGCTTAACAGAAGAATGCTCAATATTAGAAAACTCCAGAAAAATCCTTTGTATGGATGGATGCATATGGACAAATTTCCTTTCAAGTTCAACTACGAGAAAATATATATCATCTGCAAGACTACTAGTTCTATGGAGAATAGATCCACCTAACATGGGTAACACACCGGCAGAAGTAAAGAAATCTTGAATAACCCCTTTTCCAATAATATTGCCGCTACCTATGTGAAGTTTTTTTAGTGTGCAAAATAGTAGATTTTTCATGAGGATTAGTATTAGGAAAAGCATCAAAGTTTCCCCCATCATTACTACTATCTTTTTCAGTGATAACCTCCCCAATTTCAGACATGGTGGCAACAAACCAACTAGCAAACGAATAAACCGAAAGCAAACAAAGAAGACGAACGAAAGAGGGGCAAAGAAAAGGCAAATCTTTTCAAAAATCATTTTAGAAGTGGAGGAGAGGAAAACGACAGGCGAATGGCGAATAATGTAATGCAAGAGATGAGAGTTTATGATGGGTACTTGGTATGTCTTGACTTGGCGTCGATCTCTCCGGAAACGGCTCCAAAAATTCTTCCTGCTACTTCTTGAGCTTGCGTTGGTTTTTCCCTTATAGAGGAAAGGGTGATGCAACAAAGTAGGGATAAGTATTTCCCTCAGTTTGAGAACCAAGGTATCAATCCAGTAGGAGACAACGCACAAATCACTGAATACCTGCACAAACAATCAAACAAACTTGCACCCAACATGATAAAGGGGTTGTCGATCCCTTCACAGTTACTTGCAAAACTGAGATCTGATAGAGGTAGATAAAGGATAAAGTAAATATTTTTGGTTTATAGATCGGAAAGTAAAAGATTGCAAAATAGTAGATCCAAAACTAATATTGTAGATTCGAAACTTGTATGATGGAGAATAGACCCGGGGACCATAGGTTTCACTAGAGACTTCTCTCGAGATAGAAAATAAAACAGTGGGTGAACAAATTACCACCGAGCAATTGAAAGAAAAGCGCAAAGTTATGACGATATCTAAGGCAATGCTCATGAACATAGGCATCATGCCCGTGTCAAGTAGACCGAAACGATTCTGCATCTACTACTATTACTCCACACATCGATTGCTATCCATCATGCATCTAGAGTATTAAGTTCATAAAGAACGGAGTAATGCATTAAGTAAGATGACACGATGTAGAGGAATTAACTCAAGCAATATCATGAAAACCCCATCTTTTTATCCTTGGTGGCAACAATACAATACGTGCCTTGTTGCCCCTACTGTCACTGGGAAAGGACACTGCAAGATTGAACCCAAAGCTAAGCACTTCCCCATTGCAAGAAAAACCAATCTAGTTGGCCAAACCAAACCGATAGTTCAAAGAGAATTACAAAGATATCAAATCATGCGTATAAGAATTCAGAGAAGATTCAAATAATATTCATAGGTTAGCTGATCATAAATCCACAATTCATCGGATCTCGGCAAACACACTGCAAAAAAGTATTACGTCGAATAGATCTCCAAGAACATCAAGGAGAACATGGTATTGATAATCAAAAAGAGAGAAGAAGCCATATAGCTACTATCTATGGACCCATAGGTCTGTGGTAAACTACTCACGCTTCATCGGAAGGGCAATAGAGTTGATGTAGAAGCCTCCGTGATTGAATCCCCCTCCGGTAGGACGCTGAAAAAGGCCCGTAGATGGGTTCTCACGGGTATAGAAGGTTGCGGCGGCGGAAAAGTGTTTTCGTAGATGACCCTATTGGTTTGGGGATATATGGCAATATATAGGCGAAAGAATTAGGTCAGGAAGGTCACGGGGGGCCCACAAGGGTGTGGGGCGCGCCCTACCCCCCTGGGCACGCCCTCCGTCCTTTTGGCCACCTCTTGGCTCCTCCGACTCCATCTCCAGGTCTCCTGGTTGTATTCTGGTCCAAGAAAAATCATCACGAAGGTTTCATTCTGTTTGGACTCCGTTTGGTATTCCTTTTCTACGAAACTCAAAAACAAGGAAAAACAGGAATTCGCACTAGGCTTTAGGTTAATAAGTTAGTCTCAAAAATAATATAAAATAGCATATTAATGCATACAAAACATCCAAAATAGATAATAATAGCATGGAACAATAAAAAATTATAGATACGTTGGAGACGGATCACGCAGGTGTAGGCGTCGGCGGCTGGTGGCAGATCGTCTGAGTTCTCAGACGAGGAGCCGTGGTCGTCATCGTTCGAGCAGGTGTCAGAGAGGATGATGAGCCCTTTCAGCCATCAGACCTCCCTGTCCTGCTGCCGCTTGAGCGTCACGAGCCGAGCCGCCTCCACCGCCTCACTCTCGGATTGCTCAATGGCAATTCGAAGGGCCTTGGCGTTCTTACGGCGGAGCCGCTTCGCATGCGTCTCCGCGGTCGTAAGTGCTACCTCTTGAGCACCGCGTTGGATTTCCCCGAAGATGAAAGGATGATGCAGTAAAGTAGCGTAAGTATTTCCCTCAGTTTTTGAGAACCAAGGTATCAATCCAGTAGGAGGTCATGCGCGAGTCCCTCGTACCTACACAAAACGATAGCTACTCGCAACCAACGCGATTAGGGGTTGTCAATCCCTTCAAGGTCACTTACGAGGGTGAGATCTGATAGAGATGATAAATAATAATTTTGGTATTTTTGATATAGAGATGCAAAGTAAAAAGTAAAGGCAAAGTAAAAACAAAGCAAGTAATAAAGTAATGGAGATTGATATGATGAGAATAGACCCGGGGGCCATAGGTTTCACTAGTGGCTTCTCTCAAGAGCATATGTATTCTACGGTGGGTGAACAAATTACTGTTGAGTAATTGATAGAAAAGCGAATAATTATGAGGTTATCTAGGTATGATCATGTATATAGGCATCACGTCTGAGACAAGTAGATCGAAATGATTCTGCATCTACTACTATTACTCCACTCATCGACCGCTATCCAGCATGCATCTAGAGTATTTAGTTAAAAACAGAGTAAGCCTTAAGCAAGATGACATGATGTAGAGGGATAAATTCATGCAATATGATAAAAACCCCATCTTGTTATCCTCGATGGCAACAATACAATACGTGCCTTGCAACCCTTTCTGTCACTGGGTAAGGACACCGCAAGATTGAACCCAAAGCTAAACACTTCTCCCATTGCAAGAACTACCAATCTAGTTGGCCAAACCAAACGGATAATTCGAAGAGACTTGCAAAGATAACTCAATCATACATAAAAGAATTCAGAGAAGAATCAAATATTATTCAAAGATAAGCTGGATCATAAACCCACAATTCATCAGTTTCAACAAACACACCCCAAAAAGAAGATTACATCGAATAGATCTCCATAAGAGAGGGGGAGAACATTGTATTGAGATCCAAAAAGAGAGAAGAAGCCATCTAGCTACTAGCTATGGCCCGAAGGTCTGAAGTAAACTACTCACACTTCATCGGAGAGGCTATGGTGTTGATGTAGAAGCCCTTCGTGGTAGATGCCCTCTCCGGCGGAGCTCCAGAACAGGCCCCAAGATGGGATCTCGTGGATACAGAAAGTTGCGGCGGTGGAATTAGGTTTTTGGCTCCGTATTTGATCTGACGGGGGTACGTAGGTATATGTAGGAGGAAGGAGTACGTTGGTGGAGCAACAAGGGGCCCACGAGGCAGGGGGGCGCGCCCAGGGGGGAGGGGGGGGGGCGCCCCCCACCCTCGTGACCTCCACGGTTGTTCCTTGGAGCAGGGTCCAAGTCTCCTGGATCACATTCAGTGAGAAAATCACGTTCCCGAAGGTTTTATTCCGTTTGGACTCCGTTTGATATTCTGGTTCTTCGAAATACTGAAATAGGCAAAAAAACAGCAATTCTGGGCTAGGCCTCCGGTTAATAGGTTAGTCCCAAAAATAATACAAAAGTGGAAAATAAAGCCCAATATATTCCAAAAAAGTAGATAAAGTAGCATGGAGCAATAAAAAATTATAGATACGTTGGAGACGTATCAAGCATCCCCAAGCTTAATTCCTGCTCGTCCTGGAGTACGTAAATGATAAAAAAGAATTTTTGATGCGGGGTGATACTTTGGCATAATTTCAATGTGAATCTTCTTAATTGTGGCATGAATATTCAGATCCGAAAGATTCAAGACAAAAGTTCATATTGACATAAAAGTAATAATACTTCAAGCATACAAATTAAAGCAATCATGTCTTCTCAAAATAGCATGGTTAAAGAAAGTTATCCCTACAAAATTATATAGTCTGGCTATGCTCTATCTTCATCACACAAAGTATTTAATCATGCACAACCCCGATGACGAGCCAAGCAATTGTTTCATACTTTAGTAATCTCAAACTTTTTCAACTTTCACGCAATACATGAGCGTGAGCCATGGACATAGCACTATAGGTGGAATAGAATGGTGGTTGTGGAGAATACAAAAAAGGAGAAGATAGTCTCACATCAACTAGGCGTATCAACGGGCTATGGAGATGCCCATCAATAGATATCAATGTGAGTGAGTAGGGATTGCCATGCAACGGATGCACTAGAGCTATAAATATGTGAAAGCTCAACAAAAGAAACTAAGTGGATGTGCATCCAACTTGCTTGCTCACGAAGACCTAGGGCACTTTGAGGAAGCCCATCATTGGAATATACAATCCAAGTTCTATAATGAAAAATTCCCACTAGTATATGAAAGTGACAACATATGAGACTCTCTATCATGAAGATCATGGTGCTACTTTGAAGCACAAGTGTGGAAAAATGATAGTAGCATTGTCCCTTCTCTCTTTTTCTCTCATTTTTTTTTTCATTTTTTTTATTTTGGTGGGCTTCTTCGGCCTCTTTTTTATTATTATTATTTGGGCTTCTTTGGCCTCTTTTTTTTCTTTTCATAAAGTCCGGAGTCTCATCCCGACTTATGGGGGAATCATAGTCTCCATCATCCTTTCCTCACTCGGACAATGCAATAATGATGATCATCACACTTTTATTTTTTTCTTACAACTCAACAATTACAACTCGATACTTAGAACAAAATATGACTCTATATGAATGCCTCCGGCGGTGTACCGGGATATGTAATGAATCAAGAGTGACATGTATGAAAGAATTATGAACGGTGGCTTTGCCACAAATACAATGTCAACTACATGTTCATGCAAAAAGCAACATGACAAAAATAATGTGTGTCATATGAACAGAATGGTGGAAAGTTGCATGGCAATATATCTCGGAATGGCTATGGAAATGCCAAGATAGGTAGGTATGGTGGCTGTTTTGAGGAAGGTATATGGTGGGTGTATGATACCGGCGAAAAGTGCGCGGTATTAGAGAGGCTAGCAATGGTGGAAGGGTGAGAGTGCGTATAATCCATGGACTCAACATTAATCAAAAGAACTCATGCACTTGTTGCAAAAATTTAGAAGTCATCAAAAACCAAAGGACTAAACGCATACTCCTAGGGGGATAGATTGGTAGGAAAAGACCATCGCTCGTCCCCGACTGCCACTCATAAGGAAGACAATCAATAAATAAAATTATGCTCCGACTTCATCAAAAAGCGGTTCACCATACGTGCATGCTACGGGAATCACAAACTTCAACACAAGCATTCTTTAAATTCATAATCACCCCAACTAGCATCGCTTTGATATTATTACCTCCATATCTCAAAACAATTATCAAGCATCAAACTTATCTTAGTATTCAACATACTCAAAATAAAGTTTCACAAATCTTGAATACCAAGTATATTACCTTTAAGCAAATTACCATGCTATTAACAACTCTCAAAATAATCTAAGTGAAGCATGAGAGATCAATAGTTTCTTTAAAACAAATCCACCACCATGCTCTAAAAGATCTAAGTGAAGCAGTAGAGCAAAAATTATTACGCTCAAAAAGGTTTAAGTGAAGCACTATGAGCAAAACTATCAAGCTCAAAAGATATAAGTGAAGCACATAGAGTATTCTAGCAAATTATAAATCATGTATGGCTCTCTCAAAAGGTGTGTACAACAAGGATGATTGTGGTAAAATAACAAGCAAAGACGCAAATAATACAAGACGCTCCAAGCAAAACACATAACATGTGGTGAATAAAAATATAGCTCCAAGTAAATTACTGATGGAAGTATACGAAAGAGGGGATGCCTTCCGGGGCATCCCCAAGCTTTGACTTTTTGGTGTCCTTGGATTATCTTGGGGGTGCCATGGGCATCCCCAAGCTTAGGCTCTTGCCACTCTTTGTTCCATAATCCATCAAAAGAATTCATCCAAAACTTAAAAACTTCACAACACAAAACTCAATAGAAATCTCGTGAGCTCCATTAGTGAAAGAAAACAAAAGACTACTTTAAGGTACTGTAATGAACTCATTATTTATTTAGATTGGTGTTAAACCTACTGTATTCCAACTTCCTTATGGTTTATAAACTAATTTATTAGCCATAGATGCATTGAAATAAGCAAACAACACACGAAAAACAGAATCTGTCAAAAACAGAACAGTCTGTAGCAATCTGTAACTAACACAAACTTCTGGAAATCTAAAACTTCTACCAAAATAGGACGTACTGGAAAATTTGTTTATTTATCAGCATAAAAAATAATCAATGCAAAATCACGTTTCTGTGATTTATTGATTTTTTTCTCGTGAGCGCAAAGTTTCTGTTTTTCAGCAGAATCAAATCAACTATCATCATAGCTTATCCTATAGGTTCTACTTGGCACAAACACAACGTAAAACCACATCCAAACAAAGGCTAGATGGATTATCTATTCCTAAAAATAAGCAAAAACAAAAAAACAAAAAATAAAATTGGGTTGCCTCCCAACAAGCGCTATCGTTTAACGCCCCTAGCTAGGCATAAATATTTCAATGATGCTCACAAGAAAGACAAGAATTGAAGCACAAAGAGAGCATCATAAAACACGTGATAAACACATCTAAGTCTAACATACTTCCTATGCATAGGCATCTTATAGGCAAACAAATTATCAAGGCAAGCAAAAACTAGCATATGCAAGGAGGCGGAAAGAAACAATAGCAATCTCAACATAACGAGAGGTAATTTATTATCATGTAAATTTCTACGACCATATTTTCCTCTGTAATAATAATTACATGTGGGATCATAAGCAAATTCAACAAAATAGCTATCGCATAAAATATTTTCAACACGATCCACATGCACGCAAAGTTGACACTCTTCCGAAATAGTGGGATTAACATTAACTAAAGTCATGACCTCTCCAAACCCACTTTTATCAAAAATTTCATAAGATTGAATATTCTCCAAATATGTGGGATCCAGAGTTGACACTCTTCCAAACCCACTTTCAATATTATTGCAAACAAGATTATCAATCTCATATTCATCATGGGGATTAAATAAATTTTCAAGATCATAAGAAGAATCACCGCAATCATGATCATTGCAACAAGTAGTAGACATAGCAAAACTAGCATCCCCAAGCTTAGGGTTTTGCATATTATTAGCACAATTGACATCAAGAGAATTTATAGTAAAATCATTTAAATCATGCTTTTCGTTGAGGGAGCTATCAAGCATGGGTGCAATAGCAACGATCTCATTTTTAACATAAGGAACTATAGCAAATTCGTCTTCATAAATATTGGCTTCATGGCCACAAGAATAGCAAGCAACATGTTCATCAAGGTATATTTCAATCAAACCATCGGAATCATCGTTATCTATAGATTCATGTGGATCATTATTTTCTTCCAAAGCAACGGTCATTCTTTCAATAAATTCTTGGACATAGACATTATGAGCAAGGTTTTCATTGCAATATTTAAGTATGACGGAATTTTGAGATTTGTTGAGAGTAAAATCATACTTTTGAATCAAAGAAGCAACTTCATGGGCACCCTTAAAAACGACAAATTCTTCAATTTGTTCGATATCATAGTAACTATAAACACCCTTTGCATAAGAAGATAAGATTTCATTTTCATTGAACTCACATAGGTAGGGAAGGTGTTTTTTAGGGTTCTTAGAGCAACAAGTAAAATCACACATTTCACAAAGATTCCAAGCATAGCATAGCAAACTATTTATATGATACCGTAAGAGTCTCCCTTTTTCAGATAAACGATGACGCACAAAATGAGCATGCTCATCTAAAGATTTCCCATCAACTAGGCTAGTTGGGGTTTCAGCACGAGCGCATAAGGATCGAAGATGATCCAAGTAGAACGCTTTAAGTGGATCCATATCAATAGATTTTTAGCAAGCAAAGATGCAAGCATATAGAAGGCACAAGGAAACACAAACAAAGATACATACGGGAAGAAGGCGAAAGGGAAAGAGAGGAGGAGGTTGGGAAAGAGAGGGCGAATAAAACGGCAAGGGTGAAGTGGGGGAGAGGAAAACGAGAGGCAAATAATGTAATGCGAGAGATAGGGATTGTGATGGGTACTTGGTATGGTTGACTTTTGCGCAAACTCCCCGGCAACGGCGCCAGAAATTCTTCTTGCTACCTCTTGAGCACTGCGTTGGATTTTCCCGAAGAGGAAAGGATGATGCAGCAAAGTAGCGTAAGTATTTCCCTCAGTTTTTGAGAACCAAGGTATCAATCCAGTAGGAGGTCACGCACGAGTCCCTCGTACCTACACAAAACGATAGCTACTTGCAACCAACGCGATTAGGGGTTGTCAATCCCTTCACGGTCACTTACGAGGGTGAGATCTGATAGAGATGATAATTTTGGTATTTTTGATATAGAGATGCAAAGTAAAAAGTAAAGGTAAAGTAAAAACAAAGCAAGTAATAAAGTAATGGAGATTGATATGATGAGAATAGACCCGGGGGCCATAGGTTTCACTAGTGGCTTCTCTCAAGAGCATATGTATTCTACGGTGGGTGAACAAATTACTGTTGAGCAATTGATAGAAAAGCGAATAATTATGAGGTTATCTAGGTATGATCATGTATATAGGCATCACGTCCAAGACAAGTAGATCGAAACGATTCTGCATCTACTACTATTACTCCACTCATCGACCGCTATCCAGCATGCATCTAGAGTATTAAGTTGAAAATAGAGTAATGCCTTAAGCAAGATGACATGATGTAGAGGGATAAATTCATGCAATATGATAAAAAAAACTCCATCTTGTTGTCCTTGATGGCAACAATACAATACGTGCCTTGCAACCCTTTCTGTCACTGGGTAAGGACACCGCAAGATTGAACCCAAAGCTAAACACTTCTCCCATTGCAAGAACTACCAATCTAGTTGGCCAAACCAAATGGATAATTCGAAGAGACTTGCAAAGATAACTCAATCATATATAAAAGAATTCAGAGAAGAATCAAATATTATTCATAGATAAGCTGGATCATAAACCCACAATTCATCGGTCTCAACAAACACACCGCAAAAAGAAGATTACATCGAATAGATCTCCACAAGAGAGGGGGAGAACATTGTATTGAGATCCAAAAAGAGAGAAGAAGCCATCTAGCTACTAGCTATGGACCCGAAGGTCTGAAGTAAACTACTCACACTTCATCGGAGAGGCTATGGTGTTGATGTAGAAGCCCTCCGTGGTAGATGCCCTCTCCGGCGGAGCTCCGGAACAGGCCCCAAAATGGGATCTCGTGGATACAGAAAGTTGTGGTGGTGGAATTAGGTTTTTGGCTCCGTATTTGATCTGACGGGGGTACGTAGGTATATATAGGAGGAAGGAGTACATCGGTGGAGCAACAGGGGGCCCACGAGGCAGGGGAGGCACCCTCGTGACCTCCACGGTTGTTCCTTGGAGCAGGGTCCAAGTCTCGTGGATCATGTTCGGTGAGAAAATCACGTTCTCGAAGGTTTTATTCCGTTTGGACTCCGTTTGATATTCTATTTCTTCGAAATACTGAAATAGGCAAAAAAACAGCAATTCTGGGCTGGGCCTCCGGTTAATAGGTTAGTCCCAAAAATAATATAAAAGTGGAAAATAAAGCCCAATATAGTCCAAAATAGTAGATAAAGTAGCATGGAGCAATCAAAAATTATAGATACGTTGGAGACCTATCAGTAAGCGACTGATGGTATACCCATTCGAGGAGCCGCGCGTCCTCATGGGGCTCCACCCGCATCACGCGGAGGTGGCGCACGGACTGCTCCGCCTCCCTCCTCTCCCTTTTCCGCTGTTGCTCACGGCGGGCGGCGCATGTCTCTGATTCTGGCGTGCGCGTCCGGGCCGGCGGGGCGGGCACAAGCACCCACCGTTGCCCATGTGGGGGAGAAGCAGCTGGCAGGGGCACAAGACAGTGTAGGGGAGGCGCAGATTGCGCAGGCCTCCTGTCAGAGCTGCGCATGGGCCTGGAGGGGCCAGGACCACCGTCCGAGCTGCGCCGACGGGGAAGCTGCGTCTGCCACGAGGTTGCAGAGCCGGAGCTGCCCAGGTCTCCACTTTGGGCCGCTCCAAGGCGATGCGAAGGGCAAGCTCATAGTACGGATCCAGCTTGGAGTCGGAGCGGCTGCTGGAGCTCGACATTGTGCCGGATTTGATCGAAATCGGTGCAGGAAGAGGAGAGGATGGAGCCAGAGAGAGAGGAGAGTGTGAGTGAGATAGGGTTTCAAAGCAATGAGCCCGATGTATTTTTTGTGGGACAGTCGTGGGGTAAATGGTGGGCCGGGCTTGTCAGGCAGACACGCCCGTGTATGACCGAGCGTTTGAAGCCCGTTTGAGGCGCCCGTCTAGGTCAAAAAATCTTGACCGGTTAGTGACCGGGCAGGCCGCCTAGGCGTTTAAGGCCGATTTGGGGCGCCCGACTGTAGATGCTCTTAGGGCAACTCCAGCACATCACCCCAAATCGTTTGGCCGCGTCCGTTCGGGGATAAACAGAAAGAATAGGCGGCCCAATGCATGGGAGCAAATGGACAAATGTCCGTTTTTAATCCGCTTTAGACCCATCCCGGCCCAAATTTCGGCCGCGCTTGCATTGAAGCGGACAATGCGCTGACGTGCGGGACGTGCTCCCTTGTCCTCCCCTGGCCCGCCCGTCGGACACACACCCCGCCCACTTTCCATCCATTTCACACAAAACCCTCCCGTGTGCCCCCTCCCCTCCCTCCATGGATGGAGCCCGAAGAATCCCACCGACTCGGCTGTGGACTTGCAAGGAACTTTGGAGAACATGATGAGTGTCACATCCCTAGTTCAGGCCTTGCTTGTTTTTGCTTTAACATCCATGCATCATGTTTAATTTTATGAAACTCTAAATGGGGGCTGATAAACCCTAGCAGCTAATGAATCAACTAGGTTCAAATAAAAATATTCTCAATGAACCCAAAATGCCCTTCAGAAAAGTTCATCATTTTTGCATTGGTCTAGAACCTCTCCCAAAAATGGTGCACACATTTCTAGGACATTTCTGAATTTTGGAGTTAATTCATACGTATTTGAATTTGGACAATTAAATGCTATATAATATTTTTAATGTCCAAATAATTCTGAACTTAAGTGGGGGCTGTTGGAAATATTCCAAATACAGCCCACAATTATTTTCAGGGTTTTTGAAAATGCCTTAGCATTTTAGCTAAGTCAAAACAATTGCAGAAAAAAATAGAAAACAGAAACTAAATTAGAAGAGAGAGAGAGAGAGAAGTTACCTGGCCTTACCTGCGGCCCAGTAGGCAGCCCACCTGGCCCAGCCCACCAGAAGCCCCACCGTCTTCAACCTCTGCCAGTAGGCAGAGGCGTGTCAACGTACGCGCGCGTAGATGCCACCTCCTGGTTCACGCCGGAGGCTCAATCTCCAACCTGTCCCTGCGCCTGGAGACGCCTCGACCCCCTCTGTTCTCCCCCCTCTTTCCTGGCTCTCCCCCTCCCCCTCGCTTGCCCGCAGCCATGGCCGAACGCCACCATCGCCACCGACGCCGTTCGCCGCGGCCACAACCACCGCCTAGCCTTCCCAACTGTCCAGGAGCTCCACCTCCGTCGTCTACGCCTCCTCGAGGACACACGCATCGCCGGACGCCCCCGAACGCCCACACCGTCGCCTTCTTCAACCTTCGGCCCCGTCGATCGCCGTCGTCGATTCGCCCCCGACAAGACATCTTCGAGCCCACTAACCCTCCCAACGGACTTGCGGTGAGCCCCCGAGTCGTTTCCCCCTTCTCCCCTAGTCGCTTTTGACCTCTAGGCCATAGCCCCGTCGTGGCCGAGAGCTCCATGCCGCCGCCATGTAGCTCGCCGTTGTTTGAGCTAGCATCTGTCACGGCTGAGCACATATTCGTGCTCCTCGCATCGTCAGGAGTTTGCTGAGACCCTCCACTAGTTTCCCCGTGCACCGGAGCTCCATTCTCGTTGAGGTCCGAACTCCGGCGCCGCCGTGAGCCCGTTTCCGATGAGCTCCGGCCACCACAGCCACTGCCGCTTGCCCAGTTGGATGCGGCGCACCTTCAGCTACCCGTAGGAGCAAACCACGCGTCGAATGGTGCTCCGTAGCGAGCACACGGTGCATCTCCGCCGTCGGCCATGGTCGTCACCGGCGACACTCCGGTGAGCTGACGTGGCACCGCCATTAGTGGCTAATGACGCCACTAACTAAACCCGTAGCTCACTGACACATGGGCCCCACGCCCTAATTAACCCCGGGTTCTATTTCCTATTTAGTTTAGATTAACTCAGCAGGACCCACGCGTCAGAGTTGACCCAGCTGACGTGGCCGTTGACCTGGCCCACCTGTCAGTGTCACTAACTAGCCCCAGTCACTGACCAATGGACCCCACTGGTCAGGTTTGACCTGGAGGCGCCCAGTTGACCTGCTGACATCAGGGTGACGTCATGCTGACGCAATATGTATTTTTTTGAATTTATTTTAATTCGGGAAATTCCAGAAAATGTCCTAAACTTCTAAAATTCATAGAAATTCAACCGTAACTCCAAATTAAATAATTTATATATGAAAAATGATCAGAAAAATCCAATCTATCCATCTGTACCATTTGCATGCATGTTAGAACAACTTATAGCTTCTGTTTAGTACAAATCATATAATGGCATTTAAATATCCACATATGGAGTTTGAATATGAATCTTGGATTCAAATAAACTTCATTTAATCTGGTTGCTAGTTGCATTAGCTCAAACCACAGCATATTGCCATGTCACACTCATGCATCATATTGTTGCATTGCATTGATTGTGTTCTTTCTCTGTTGCCGGTGTTTGTCCCCTCTCGATAGACGTGGTTCCGACGATGAGTTCGATGACACCAATGAAGAGCTATATTATCTTCAGAAGTGCCAGGCAAGCAAAACCCCCTTGTTCATTCCGATACAATCCCACTCTCTCGCTCCTGCTCTCTTTTACTGCATTAGGACAACAACGGCATTCTTGTTACATGCTGCGGTAGTTGAACCCCTTTCCTCTGCATGACCTGTCATTGCCACAGTAAATAGATGAAACCCACTAGCATGAGTAGGAGTTGTTTGAGCCCTGATGTGCCTACTCATTCATGCTTGTTTGTTATGCCTGCTATTGCTTAGAGTTGTGTCAGGTCTGATTCATCGGGGATGAATCGGAGGTGTGTGAACATGTCCTACTGTTGAGAGCTAAGTGTGTGAACACGATTTGGTAAAGGTAGCGATGAGAGGCCATGTAGGAGTACATGGTGGGTTGTCTCATTGCAGCCGTCCTCAGGAACTGAGTTCTGTGTTTGTGATCCATGAACAGCTACTACCACTCATTAGGATCCTTAATTGACCCTCTCGGCTTCTTAATCACCCTTGTTCTCTGTCCAGGAGTTGCAACTAGTTTCTGGTGTTTGTAGGTAGTGTTAGTAGTCTACCAAGTGGCACCCGATACAGGTGGGCTTGGGACAGACTAGGCACAGTGGCCCGGTGTACCAAGTGGCACCCGGATGGTGGACTTGGGAACCCTGCACAGATCGTTTGGGGCCGTGAGAGACACCCCGGCCGGATCTCCTTGCGGATGGAACCCGAATAGGCGATAAACCTGGACGAGAGACTTGATTGTTTAGGTAGGCCGTGGCCGACACCCTCGCTGGGCTTCCGCTTGAAGGTTGCCGAGTACATGTCGTGTAAACGACGGTAAGTGGTGAGAGCGTGTGTGAAGAAGTACACACCTGCAGGGTTAATATGATCTATTCGAATAGCCGTGTCTATGGTAAAGGACTACTGGGTTGCCTATACAGTTCATAGACAAGTGAAAGTGGATACTCTAAAATGCGCAAGATAAGCGTGAGTGCTATGGATGGCGTTCTCGTAGGGAGACGGGAGCGGATCCATAGTGGTGTATTGATATGGTGAATATGTGGACTCGTGTGCGCCACCTCAAAAGAGTTACTTGCAGTTGTAGTACAGGATAGCCACCGAGTTAAAGCTGGCTTGCTGCAGTTAAACCCTACCATCCCCTTTGTTGATAATGATGCATATGTAGTTAGTTCTGATGTAAGTCTTGTTGGGTACATTTGTACTCACGTTTGCCTATTTTACGTTTTTGCAGAGAGACTTCAGTCTCGCTAGTAGTACCGCGTGGACTTCGACGTTTAGCTTGTTACCTCAGCTACGATCTTGTGCCCTCGGCAGGATCTAGTAGATAGTCAGGCTTCTCAGCCTTTTTCATTTCTAGATGTCTGTACCCAGACATGCTAAGCTTCCGCATGTGTTTTGACTTGTATGCTCTGATTGTTGGGTTATGAGACCCATGTTTGTAATATCTCGCTCCTCGGAGCCTATTGAATAAAATACTTGAGTTGTAGAGTCATGTTTGTGATGCCATGTTGTATTTGCACATATCGAGCATATTGTGTGTATGTTATTGAAATGCTTGGTATGTGTGGGATCTGACTATCTAGTTGTTTATCCTTAGTAGCCTCTCTTACCGGGAAATGTCTCCTAGTGTTTCCACTGAGCCATGGTAGCTTGCTACTGCTCTGGAACACTTAGGCTGGCCGGCATGTGTCCTTCTTCGTTCCTGTGTCTGTCCCCTCGGGGAAATGTCACGCGAAGAATTCCGGAGTCCTGTTAGCCCGCTACAGCCCGGTTCAGCGGAGTCCTGCTAGCCCAGTGCTACAGCCTGGATTCACTCGCTGATAACCGACACGTTCGTTGTTGGGTCATGTATGCCTGTCCCTGTGAGTTAGTGCCACTTTGGGTTCACGACTAGCCATGTCAGCCCGGGTTCTTTGTCATATGGATGCTAGCGGCACTATCATATACGTGAGCCAAAAGGCGCAAATGGTCCCGGGCCAGGTAAGGTGGCACCCGTGGGAATACCGTGCGTGAGGCCGCAAAATGATATGATGTGTTACATGCTAGATTGGTGTGACTTAGGATCGGGGTCCTGACAGCTTTGGTATCAGAGCAAGACTGCCTGTAGGATTATCAAGCCAAACTGGTCGAAGTTGAGTCTAGAAATTCTTTAGTTATATAAGGGAATTGATTGTGGGTTGGAACATAAGGCTCTTTTTACTCCTTATTCCTTATGCCCTTCTGATCCGAGTCATCTTATCCTTCCTACGGGGTTAAGGAACTAGGCTTTCTCTTCTTCTATCAGGATCACGTGTTACTAATCCGTAGACTTATAGGATTAATGGATTTAAGCCTCTGTTCAGTTCCTACTACTTCCGTATGATAACTGTTGATCCCGAAACCTTGATATTGTGCTTCTGAATGGCTATGCCACCATTTTTGTAGCATGTCTCCAATATTTTGAGCATTTACAGTCGTTATGCTGTCCGAGTCATCCCAGGTTTCTAAATAGTCTGAAGCATTTGCAAATCCCTTCCTTCCGTTTCGATGTCTATTTGGGCCAGATTAACCACACTAAACGCTGAGTTGAGGTATTCTATTACCTCGACATATATGTTGGAGTTATTATTATGACCCTAGGTGTCTTAGGGGATCATCTAGTAATCTAGCCATGATTTGTGTTCCCAGTGTGATGATTCTGGCCATCATTCTCGAAAGCATCCCGTGATGCCACTTAGTAGTAGGTATTCTACTCCCGGGTTTTGAACCCGAGATTCACCCTACTTGCTTCATGTTGATAGTTTTTGCTCGTTACTTTAGGTTATTAGCAACCTTTGCAATAGTCCTCGAAGTTCGTGGTATTTCCTTCTTCCAAATACTATGAACCACTTTATGGCAGAAGTTTGTTGGATCAAAAGATCACAACAGGAGTGCCCTCGATGAGTTCTCCATTCTATATTGCGACTCTGCCAGTTCTACTTTTCTGCATGGGTTATCCGGAAGAAACATGTTGAACTTGTTCGACATGCTAATCTATGCATCCACAACTCAGAAAGATATATGTTCTTTTGAGTTGTCCCTCTTTAGTTGTTTTCTGGCCCTTGTCTATCAATTGATAGTCAGGAATGATTATGCATATCAATGCCTATTACTCTTGTGGTCCGTCGAGCCATTCTATCCCAGAATGACTAGGAGAAATGAACTCCAGTACCTCATCCATATCTAGGATTGGGTCAAAGTAGTCATACTCCGCAGATCAAATACTAATCCAGTTTTTGTTCTGTTCTACCCTGAAGTATTACCCTCTTTATGTCAAGAAAGTCATAGGAATTGCACATCATCTTATGAATTCTTGGTGCAGTGATACTTCTCGCCATCATTATTCATTTCTCGGTCCCCGTGTTGTTGAACCGGAATGCCGACAAGTGAATCGTGATGTGTGAACTCAATACTGCTAGCAACCTTGTTGCTTGGTAGTTAAAGGACAATAATTTCATTCTTAGCGTGTTGGTTCTTGAATCATCATTCTAAGACTGATCGTGCTACCTAGTCCTTACTTCCGGTGCACTTCTCGATCAATGAGTTGGGGCTATGCCAATTCCTTGCTTATTTGATCATCTCGTCTTGCCCTGAAAAGCAAGATTGTTCTCGAGCTTAATAGCATATCGGTGGTTCGTGATTCTTCGATTATCTTCTCGGAAGTATCACCAGGTTGTCACCTGACTGCTATGTTGAGCTCATGACCAAGTTGGTTTTTGAAACCACCCTTTCTCCAAGAATCCGTGTTGGATACCCCTGAGCTAGTTGGTTAAGCTAAACAACAACTTGGAGAGTTGGAAGATAAAAGCTTGTCTGACTTAGTTCATGTTAAGGGATATTTTTTTTTGTGTGTGTGTGTTGAAGAAAGATGATATCTTCACCGATTGGTCCCTGTGATCAGTTAATGGACCTATCATCTTATCCAATCTTTGATTTGAGTGTGGGCTATTCTCAAATCAAATCAGAACCAACGATGTTCGTAATGTTGTCTTACTCGTGGTTTTTCCTCGAGCATACACCATTATATTCTTTGGTCTGACCAATGCTATCACCTTGTTCACTTAACTATGGAATTCCTTTTAAAAGGAAACCCGGATGAATTGTTGTTGAGCCCATCAGCAACATATTTAACCTCTCCATGATTGTGTTGAACATCCAGCTAGTATTGGAAACTTTTATAAGCATTATCTTCATGACCCGCTCATGGAGCATATGTCCGGATGAAAGATGTGACTTTCTCTTATTCACGTGCACTTGGTGTAAGTTGCCGTCGTGTATCCGAGAAAGATTCTTTTTGCTTCCCTTGGAATCATCCCAAGTCAGTCATGCATGTGCGAAGTATACATTTGATCGTGAGATTAGCTACCTCCATTCTATATGTGTGTCCCTAGCACACCAAGCCACTGATTCATTTGTTCAAGGAGAAGAAGCTCCTTCCTAAGAGTATACCTTATGCAAGGACTTCGATATCCTCGATGGTGGTTCCCCACTGGGACTCGGTGGTGTTTTATTGTAAGACTACCATGGGATAATGTTTGTCTGGGACAACGTGTTCACATGTTTGTAGCAGAACCAGCTCATGTTTTGGAGCTTGCTATCGTAGTTCATTTCCCGAGAATCTCGCAACGTCATCTCGTCGATTTGTGTTGCAAACTTTCATTTTTCTTCCTAGACTCGATGAGTCTGGAATATCCTGACACCAACCAGATCCGAATCTCAGGCAGATATGATGGTTGGAACATTTCCCAAGAACTATAATATTGGTCCCTCGATAACCGGTAAAGTGGATGTCATGGCCAACACACCCAGCCGGAAGACCTATTATTGTAGTATCTTGATAGAAGAAGTTGGCCACCTCCCCATAAGGATTTCGTAGGATTTACTCCCTAGTTATTCCTTATGGATCTTTGTGTTCCCGAAGTCCGACCTTTTACTTGATGTTCTAGATATCAAACCGTACCTATGAATGGGATACACTAGCACATTAAGGAGAACATTAGAAGCGGAGTGCTAAATGTCTCTCGGTCGATTATCCAGATCTTGCGACCTTGGCATTACTAAGGTGAAATCTGAGAAGGTGTTATCTTCCTTTGTATCTGCATCTTCCACCGGTATTCATCATGGTAGTATGATGTGTTGCCAGGATCCTTGACACGGATGTTGGTAAAATCTTGATGAATATGGAAATGCTCAAGTTCTTGAGAGCACGCGCAAGCGCTAGGTGTTATCATCGGCACTAACTGGGATTGCTCTCAGTTTCCTCGGTTATGCTATAACTTTTCAAACGGTGGACTCACTCTCTACTGTTGAGCTTCTCCCCAGTTACTAAAATCATCCCTTGTGTTGTTTTCAACAAGTTAATCCACATCATCCATTCTAATCTGGGTATGTCATTCTACCGACCCCCTCCAAATGATCGCTTGAGAATTGCCTTAGGCTGGTATAAAGAATCTCAATGGTCTCTAAATCAAAGGTAATTCTTTTTGCCACTTAAGGGGATATTTCTACAAGTCACCTTCTCTAAGGTGCCCCGTTATGGAATCATGGCAATTATCTCATCGCTATATTGAAAACCATTCACCATCACCTCAAGTGTGGAATTGTTGTCTACCTAGTGAACCTTTGTCATCTGTTTCACTCCATCCCTTCGGGCGTATGTTCCGTGTCTCAACTCGAGAGAGGTTGCTATGTCTCATCCCATGAGTTGATCCTGAGTTGTTCGGTCTTCAAGAAGATCAATTCTTCTGGAGATTCCCTATCCTCTCATTGTCATGTTGGTTGGAGTTCTCAGAGCAAGACGACGAGACAATGATGGTGATCGAATCAACGCTCTTATGAAGTGCACCCTGGATCGTGAAGATTGTGTTAGTTTGCGTTCCCCCTTCGTCTTACCCTAAGCCTGAATCTCGGGTCGAGATTCTTGTTAAGTGGGGGTGAGTTGTCACATCCCTAGTTCAGGCCTTGCTTGTTTTTGCTTTAACATCCATGCATCATGTTTAATTTTATGAAACTTTAAATGGGGGCTGATAAACCCTAGCAGCTAATGAATCAACTAGGTTCAAATAAAAATATTCTCAATGAACCCAAAATGCCCTTCAGAAAAGTTCATCATTTTTGCATTGGTCTAGAACCTCTCCCAAAAATGGTGCACACATTTCTAGGACATTTCTGGATTTTGGAGTTAATTCATACGTATTTGAATTTGGACAATTAAATGCTATATAATATTTTTAATGTCCAAATAATTCTGAACTTAAGTGGGGGCTGTTGGAAATATTCCAAATAGAGCCCACAATTATTTTCAGGGTTTTTGAAAATGCCTTAGCATTTTAGCTAAGTCAAAACAATTGCAGAAAAAAATAGAAAACAGAAACTAAATTAGAAGAGAGAGAGAGAGAGAGAGAAGTTACCTGGCCTTACCTGTGGCCCAGTAGGCAGCCCACCTGGCCCAGCCCACCAGAAGCCCCACCGTCTTCAACCTCTGCCAGTAGGCAGAGGCGTGTCGACGTACGCGCGCGTTGATGCCACCTCCTGCTTCGCGCTGGAGGCTCAACCTCCTCCCTGTCCCGCGCCTGGAGACGCCTCGACCCCCTCTGTTCTCCCCCCCTCTTTCCTAGCTCTCCCCCTCCCCCTCGCTTGCCCGCAGCCATGGCCAAACACCACCATCGCCACCGACGCCGTTCGCCGCGGCCACAGCCACCACCTAGCCTTCCCAACTGTCCAGGAGCTCCACCTCCGTCGTCTACGCCTCCTCGAGGACACACGCGTCGCCGGACGCCCCCGAACACCCACACCACCGCCTTCTTCAACCTTCGGCCCCGTCGATCGCCATCGTCGATTCGCCCCCGACAAGACATCTTCGAGCCCACTAACCCTCCCAACGGACTCGCGGTGAGCCCTCGAGTCGTTTCCCCCTTCTCCCCTGGTCGCTTTTGACCTCTAGGCCATAGCCCCGTCGTGGCCGAGAGCTCCATGTCGCCGCCGCGTAGCTCGTCGTCGTTTGAGCTAGCATCTATCACGGCTGAGCACATATTCGTGCTCCTCGCATCGTCAGGAGTCTGCTGAGACCCTCCACTAGTTTCCCCGTGCACCGGAGCTCCATTCTCGTTGAGGTCCGAACTCCGGCGCCGCCGTGAGCCCGTTTCCGGTGAGCTCCGGCCACCACAGCCGCTGCCGCTCGCCCAGTTGGATGCGGCGCACCTTCAGCTACCCGTAAGAGCAAACCACGCGTCGACTGGTGCTCCGTAGCGAGCACACGGTGCATCTCCGCCGTCGGCCATGGTCGTCACCGACGACACTCCGGTGAGCTGACGTGGCACCGCCATTAGTGGCTAATGACGCCACTAACTAAACCCGTAGCTCACTGACACATGGGCCCCACGCCCTAATTAACCCTGGGTTCTATTTCCTATTTAGTTTAGATTAACTCAGCGGGACCCACGCGTCAGAGTTGACCCAGCTAACGTGGTCGTTGACCTGGCCCACCCGTCAGTGTCACTAACTAGCCCCAGTCACTGACCAATGGAGCCCACTGGTCAGGTTTGACCTGGAGGCGCCTAGTTGACCTGCTGACATCAGGGTGACGTCATGCTAACGCAATATGTATTTTTTCGATTTATTTTAATTCAGGAAATTCCAGAAAATGTCCTAAACTTCTAAAATTCATAGAAATTCAACCGTAACTCCAAATTAAATAATTTATATATGAAAAATGATCAGAAAAATCCAATCTATCCATCTGTACCATTTGCATGCATGTTAGAACAACTTATAGCTGCTGTTTAGTACAAATCATATAATGGCATTTAAATATCCACATATGGAGTTTGAATATGAATCTTGGATTCAAACCAACTTCATTTAATCTCGTTGCTAGTTGCATTAGCTCAAACCACAGCATATTGCCATGTCACACTCATGCATCATATTGTTGCATTGCATTGATTGTGTTCTTTCTCTGTTGCCGGTGTTTGTCCCCTCTCGATAGACGTGGTTCCGACGATAAGTTCGATGACACCAATGAAGAGCTATATTATCTTCAGAAGTGCCAAGCAAGCAAAAACCCCTTGTTCATTCCGATACAATCCCACTCTCTTGCTCCTGCTCTCTTTTACTGCATTAGGACAACAACGGCATTCTTGTTACATGCTGCGGTAGTTGAACCCCTTTCCTCTGCATGACCTGTCATTGCCACAGTAAATAGATGAAACCCACTAGCATGAGTAGGAGTTGTTTGAGCCCTGATGTGCCTACTCATTCATGCTTGTTTGTCATGCCTGCTATTGCTTAGAGTTGTGTCAGGTCTGATTCATCGGGATGAATCGGAGGTGTGTGAACATGTCCTACTGTTGAGAGCTAAGTGTGTGAACACGATTTGGTAAAGGTAGCGGTGAGAGGCCATGTAGGAGTACATGGTGGGTTGTCTCATTGCAGTCGTCCTCAGGAACTGAGTTCTGTGTTTGTGATCCATGAACAACTACTACCACTCATTGGGATCCTTAATTGACCCTCTCAGCTTCTTAATCACCCTTGTTCTCTGTCCAGGAGTTGCAACTAGTTTCTGGTGTTTGTAGGTAGTGTTAGTAGTCTACCAAGTGGCACCCGGTACAGGTGGGCTTGGGACAGACTAGGATGGTGGACTTGGGAACCCTGCACACATTGTTTGGGGCCGTGAGCGACACCCCGGCCGGATCTCCTTGCGGATGGAACCCGAATAGGCGATAAACCTAGACGAGAGACTTGAGTGTTTAGGTAGGCCGTGGCCGACACCCTCGCTGGGCTTCCACTTGAAGGTTGCCGAGTACATGTTGTGTAAACGGCGGTAAGTGGTGAGAGCGTGTGTGAAGAAGTACACCCCTGCAGGGTTAATATGATCTATTCGAATAGCCGTGTCCGCGGTAAAGGACTTCTGGGTTGCCTGTACAGTTCATAGACAAGTGAAAGTGGATACTCTAAAATGCGCAAGATAAGCGTGAGTGCTATGGATGGCGTTCTCGTAGGGAGACGGGAGCGGATCCATAGTGGTGTATTGATATGGTGAATATGTGGACTCGTGTGCGCCACCTCAAAAGAGTTACTTGCAGTCGTAGTACAGGATAGCCACCGAGTTAAAGCTGGCTTGCTGCAGTTAAACCCTACCATCCCCTTTGTTGATAATGATGCATATGTAGTTAGTTCTGATGTAAGTCTTGTTGGGTACATTTGTACTCACGTTTGCCTATTTTACGTTTTTGCAGAGAGACTTTAGTCTCGCTAGTAGTACCGCGTGGACTTCGACGTTTAGCTTGTTACCTCAGCTACGGTCTTGTGCCCTCGGCAGGATCTAGTAGATAGTCAGGCTTCTCAGCCTTTTTCATTTCTAGATGTCTGTACCCAGACATGCTAAGCTTCCGCATGTGCTTTGACTTGTATGCTCTGATTGTTGGGTCATGAGACCCATGTTTGTAATATCTCGCTCCTCGGAGCCTATTGAATAAAATACTTGAGTTGTAGAGTCATGTTTGTGATGCCATGTTGTATTTGCACATATCGAGCATATTATGTGTATGTTATTGAAATGCTTGGTATGTGTGGGATCTGACTATCTAGTTGTTTATCCTTAGTAGCCTCTCTTACCGGGAAATGTCTCCTAGTGTTTCCACTGAGCCATGGTAGCTTGCTACTGCTCCGGAACACTTAGGCTGGCCGGCATGTGTCCTTCTTCGTTCCTGTGTCTGTCCCCTCGGGGAAATGTCACGCGAAGAATTCCGGAGTCCTGTTAGCCCGCTACAGCCCGGTTCACCGGAGTCCTGCTAGCCCAGTGCTACAGCCTGGATTCACTCGCTGATGACCGACACGTTCGTTGTTGGGTCATGTATGTTTGTCCCTGTGAGTTAGTGCCACTTTGGGTTCACGACTAGCCATGTCAGCCCGGGTTCTTTGTCATATGGATGCTAGCGGCACTATCATATACGTGAGTCAAAAGGCGCAAACGGTCCCGGGCCAGGTAAGGTGGCACCCGTGGGAATACCGTGCGTGAGGCCGCAAAGTGATATGATGCGTTACATGCTAGATCGGTGTGACTTAGGATCGGGGTCCTGACAATGAGTCAAAAGGAAGTGAGGGAGGAGAGGAGGAGCAAAGGGGAGGAGGAGCAAATGAAGATATACCTAGAGCTCCAACCAAAGAAGCTTGACATGGAGGAGGTCGCAAGAGGTGGAAGCTTGACATTGAGGAGGACGCTCAACTCAAGAAGCTTGAGATCGAGGCCACTAATGCCAACACCAAAGACAAAGAGGTGGCACTTGCGATCATGAGCGTCGACAAGAACAACATTTCACCGGAGAGGAAGGTTTGGTTCGCGAACCGGCGAAAGGAGATGTTCACCCGCGATGGCCTAAACTAGGTGAGACCTCGGCCGTGGACTATGGCAGTTCATTTTGAAGACTGGCTGGTGTGCCGACCGCTGGATTGCCAGCGTAAAAAAATTGTTCATTTTGAAGGCTGGCTCGTGTGTCGGCCGCTGCCTTTGTTGCCTGCCTAAAACACATGTCCATTTGAAAGGCTGACTAGTGTGCGGGCCGCTGACTTTATTGCCAGCCGACTGGTGTGAACCGCAGACACTGGCGTGAACTATGGCCCTCTCCATCTATATAAGGCCTAATTCGTTTTTTAAGACCGCTTTTGACTATTAATAAGATTAATAATACATGTGAGGTATAATGTGAAAATTGTATCATTGGAAGCGGATCCGATGCGGCCGAAGATATGGCCGCGCGTTAGACGCATTCTCGGAGAATCCACAAATCTGAACGGACACGGCTCCATTGCCATCTCAAATAGACGAAATTCGGATAAAATGGACATCTATTTGGATCACGTGTTGGAGTTGCTCTTAAAATTGGACGGGGTTTTGCTGGTCCGGGCACGAACAAGTGAAGCAGGGGACTAGGAGAGCCCCTGACATGGCTGGGAAGTTTTGTGGCACGAACAAGTGAAGCAGGGGACTAGGAGAGCCCCTGACATGGCTGGGAAGTTTTGTGTCCTGCTTGATTAGTTTGGACTTTACAGGTGAGGTGGAGCGTCGATCACGTCTGCAGCCATGTGCTATGGTAATGTATCCAGCATCAGGCCGGATACCCGGATCCACCGTCTCGATTGTGTCAGACGCATACTTTAATGGGCTTGATTATGGCTGACAGTGTCCAGATTATGCCCATAGAAGCTCCTGGGAAGTCTGCCTGCTCTTCATATTCTCTAAAGAGTATCTTCATCTTCAATAAATATCATTGGTTGAACTAAGAAGGCGCTTCAGTTTGAAAAATCTTTTTTTATAGGTTTGTTTTCCCATTGTCCGTTTGGTAATAGAAACATTTGTCTATTTCTACAAATAAACATTCAAAAATTTATTTATTTATTCAAAACGGGCTTTGAACTCCCGGCTTCCGAATCACAACGACACACACAACCATTTTATGAAAAGTCAATGCATATCAAGGAAACCATGCATCAACAGGCAGATTACATGACAGTAACTACTATGGCTGACCCAATACAAAAAGTGAAGTAACACATATTATAGTAGTGGATTTTAATCCTACTAAAAATCTCACCCTATATCCAACACGGAGTAGCACACACACGGTCAACAAAATTCAAGACCAATCAAATGCAAGTTAAGGCAGTCCAAGTAAGGTTTCATGGTCAACTCGTCAAAGGAAGAAGACCCCAAGAAAGAATAAGTGAAGGGAGCAAAGAAGCCCAAGCCCAACCAAGGAAGCTCCCATAGTGCAGAGCTTTTCCTCCTAATGGACCACAACTCACTTTATAGCCCAACAAGGAGCACATGGGCTAAAAGACGAAAAACTATCTAGTTATACTTTTTCACCTCTTTACTTCAAAAACAACCATGGTCATGTCAAGGACCCCTAGGCTATATAAGCCCCCATAGGCATGTCACTCACTCACTCTCACTTGAATAAACTTAAGTGGATGGTCACTCTCCCCTTCCAAGCCTCTTCGGCGGGGCAAACGAAGGCCGAGATCTCGGAGTCCGAGGGACCTAGTCGGGCTCGGTCTATTTGTGAGTCGTACGACTCCGAAATGGTCTCACTCCAAGTGTCTTGTGCCCCACACATTACTCTCGACGATCCTCCCATAGTTCGTAGGTCATACTCCCACGAGGTGACTTAACCTATTTAAAAAAATATCAGTGTGTCACTTTGTCGAGTGTACGACGACCATCGACATAAGACCGTGGTACATGCCCACGCTAATTTCTAATCACACTACTAAGGATACTCCCTAGTCGAAAGTTGATCCTTGAATTTTAACAACACATATGACTAAGTCGACCTCTTCCACTACAATGCCTTCAAGAAGGGATAAACACACCTTATGACATCGTCGTTGTGTCCGGCCAAAGAGGAATGACAAGGATTTTCATCCTGGATGTTGAGACCAACATTTTAAGGCCAGGACAACAGCGTGGAGACAACGCCTTCAACAAGGTAACGACACAAGTTTATTGATTCAGAGTCCGACCAATAAAGGCCACACCTAGAGTATTCACCCGAAAATGAAGCAGTGGACATTACCATTTGGTAGAAGGATCTTCCAATAGCAACACAAGCCAGAACTCCGCGTAGAACCATTGTGTTATCCAACGGACAAGAAGGCTTGCCTCACCCGGAACACCTCACAATCATGCACCACCCGAGCGCACGATAGAAGAAGCCATCTATCCACTTGCCTCCTAAGGAGGAGCTTCTCATTGTCATCGAGTATGATGTGAAGCTAACGAAAAGGAGGGATAGGATGAGGTTGTGCGAAGAAATAAGGGTGGTGGAGAAAAAAAGGCAGTTGAGGCCACCGGCACATGCGACCCCGTGTGAGGAGGTATGTGAAACTACATGTGGGTGAACGAGGGATGCTCGATCCCCGTGGATCCGATGTGATGACGACATGACAACCATCGATAAGACTCCAAAAATAATAGGTCCAATCATAAGATGTAGTGCCAAACAAATACATGATCAGGTGAACGCTAACCTAAGTTCATATCGTGACCTTGAATACATGCCCGCACCTTCACCTTTCTTGTTCTTGATTCAACTAGAGTACAAAGCCCCACCAAAAATAAACCCAAGCCTTGTTGGTGCTGAGATGTTGTTGTTGCATGTCCTTCATCTTTTAGATCTGCACCAAGTGCATCTTCATAGCTGCTTTCAGATTTGGTTGTTGTGCTAGCTTGAAGCTCTTACTGGTTCGATTAAACCTTGGTTCTTAAAAGAGACAAAGCTTCGCTACTATCTACATCACCCTTCATCTTTGGGGAAACCCAACGACTCCTGTTGGAGTAGCAGCTTATTGTTCTAAGAGAGGATAAATTATATGCTAACAAGGAAAAGTGCATCTTTTGCATCGACAAAGTTGCGTTTCTTGGATTTTTTTGTTTCAGGTCAAGGTTTGGAGGTAGATGAGTGATTTATACTAATATCTCCTTTTTATTGATCCAGTATTGGAACTAAAAATAGTATCCCGCACCTATTTCCCCAGAGGTGACCCTGGGTTATCGAACCCACGAGAAGAAGATTGTTCCCTTGAAGCGATGGTCTCTAGAAAGCTTTTGACAAAGTGTCAAATCCAGCTTTTGACCGGATCAGCAAGCAAATAGTGATTCAAACACTTATAATAAACATAAGGTACGGGGATGAGGTCTTAATGCTTACAACCATGTATTGGTGTTGGGATAAAAAATGATATTAGTTTGTGCTCGAAAAGTCACCCATCAAGAGGTGCTTGCTTCGTTTGGAATGGGGGATGTGTCCAAATAACATCCCGACTGGCACGAGTCTTGCATCAAGAATTAGTTATCCTACCGAAGGACCTATCCATCTCGTGAGGTCGCCCCGATAATTAAGATAATAATATCAGACAAAAGCTTTGGGCGTTCAATAACTACACCTCATGAATCCTCAAGGATATGATCCATGTTACCCTACTAAACCATATTGTCACCGGTGTTCGATATAACACTTCACGGTCCCCTTGCTCCTAACCTCACCGATGCTCGATCTCCATGATCCTGGGTACCTGCAGGGATGAAGATCGCGGACGAGACAAGAGACACTTCATGATGCAATTTTGTTTTACACGTACAAGACGTTGTGTCAAAGACATACATTGATCCCTTCACCAAATACCTGGGGCTGCAAGGCACATGCCTCACCCCATACCTTACCGGACTACTCACACATGGAGATCAGATCACTAGAAGAAATCATTGAAGAACAAATCTTGAGATTGATAGATTGCAATATGTCTTACAATGGACGCCTTGTGCGATGCACGATTACAAGTATGAACTAGATGAGACAGGGCTTTGGTGGTGGAGATGGCTATGGAGGTGAAAATGGCAGCGACTAGGGTTAGTGGATGGAGATGATGATGAATGGGTTGTGTCTGTGCTTGACACTCCTCCTCTTCTCGTTCTGTTAACATTTCGACGGGGTCCCCTTAATAAAAGTTGTTCCGGTGGATGACCTGCCTTAGTTTCCACGCCAAACGATCGCTCATACAAGCGCGTGTGGTCGCAAGAAATGTCATCTTTTGCTCTGGAGGCCTTCTGACGCCTCTTTATGATTTATTTCTTATGCATTTTCCTTCCTTTCCTTTCTCCCAAGTGATATCTTCCCTTTTTAACCCATTTCTTGTGGAAAAAATATTAAAGAGAGCATTTGTGGGATCATTTGCATTCATTAGTCATTAGTGGCAATATCGGAGCGAGTATCTCTCTTTTAATGAAATATCTCGGTTTAAACAAGATTGAAATGAGTGTAAAAATATCACTCATCAACTCCCCCAAGCTTAAACTTGATCGTCCTCGAGCAACATAGGGATAAATCTGAATCATAAGGAACTCAGTTGTTTAAACCAAAATAATGAGAAGGTTTTGGTTCTATATTCATGGGCCCGTGTGGACGTCCATCATTTTGATCGATGACGAGACAGGTTACTAGGGTGGATTCTTCTTCTTTAGTTCGAGTTACTCTATAGTAGGTCAATCATTCCAGGCATATTAAATTAGAGCGCATGCTACGCGTTGTGAACCCTCGCTCAGTATGGGGATTTTACGGTTCCAAAGCATGGTGCCACATAAAATTTGCGCATTGGGTTTTCAGACACCACACACACCACTT
>NC_041385.1:648712090-648729980 GCF_002162155.2 Triticum dicoccoides
AGAATGCTTTTATCTTCGGCAGAGAGCTTTGACGTTCTCGATGCCGGCTTCCGGCAAGCTTGTTGCCAGGAAGGCTTTTATCTCCAGCAGAGAACTTTGATGTTCTCGATGCCGGATTCCGGCAAGCTTGTTGCCAGGAAGGCTTTTATCTTCGGCAGAGAACTTTGACGTTCTCGATGCCAACTTCTGGCAAGCTTGTTGCCAGGAAGGCTTTTATCTCCAGCAGAGAACTTTGACGTTCTCGATGCCGGCTTCCGGCAAGCTTGTTGCCAGGAAGGCTTATGGCGAAGAACTTCGTTGTTCTTGACACCGGCTGCCGGCAAGATCGTTGCCGGAAAGGCTTATGGCGAAGAACTTCGTCGTTCTTGACACCGGCTCCCGGCAAGATCGTTGCCGGAAAGTCTTATGGCGAAGAACTTCGTCGTTCTTGACACCGAAAAGATTGGTCCTAAGGGCGTTGCCAGCCCCCGGGCCATAACTGCGTTCAAACATGACAAGTGATTAGCATCTGAAGTGCACTCAACTCGCTTGCGAATTTTGGCTTCTGCTACATATTCCCTATGCCTGCTGGAATGCTTTCCGGTGCGTACGATCCAGCCAGCAGCGCTTGAGGGAACGGGCCCTTAGCGGCTATTCGGGAACATCGCCTCCCGGAAAGGTTTACCTTCTTGGTTCTAGCGCAACCGCACAAGTTGCCGAGCGGACTCGAGGCAACATGGAGCGTAACTAGCCCCGAGAAGGCTCCTTGGCATACAGGTCTATGCAGAAATCTCAAATAAATAGTGCATGCTATCTTCCTGTTCAACCTCTCTTTGTATGTTCACCCTACGCTTTCAGGGGACTTGTCGGCGCAGGCACCTTAGCCGCGAGCGCTGAGTGCGGGACGTCAGCAGCCTGCTGGCGGTGCCGCTACCGACAAGAAACCTTGTCGCAACTAGTCGCAGCTCACTTAAGTTGTTGAGCGGACTCGAAACAAAGTAAGGGTGCAACTAGCTACGAGTTGATTCCTCCGCGCACAGGTTTTCCATACAAAGAACAAGATCTCCGAGGCGGATAACCTTATATAGAAAGGAAATATCTAAAGTTTCGCATGACTTAGCTTTTTCTGTTGCCGCACTGGCGTCGTTCTTTTGCTCGCCCGCTTCTTAGGAGCCATGACGATGAAGAACAACTGAGCCTTGACGTGGACGGAACAGCTGCCGCCGAAGCATCCCCCTACCTGGCGCGCCAAAGGTGTCGAGGAAACTGATCCACCAACACCTATGGGGACATGGCCCCTTTCGGTTCGGAGGGGGGCAGAGGCCGCACAAAGAGCGGATCGAGGCAGTACACGCAAGCAGTTTTACCCAGCTTCGGGCCGCACGGATGCGTAAAACCCTACTGCTGCTTGTTTGTGTATATTGAATCTTTGCTCAGGAGCGATGGACGCTATCCGACTGAGCGTGAGAGTGTTTCTGGTGTTTCGAATGAGCTGAACCCCTTCTACGTTGCGCTTGGGCCTCCTTTTATACTTTCAAGGGGTCACCGACAGGTGGCAACGTAGATTAGAAGGGTAAAAATGGAAAAGGATGCGGTAGGTGCAGCTACCGCTACTGTGGATACAGTGCACCCTACCTAACTCTGAAGGCAGGGGACAAGGTCATTGAATGCCTGTCTGAGTCGCCTAAACAGTGCAAAAAGTGACCGTTAGGAGCGCCACCGTTTGCCACGATGGCCTTCTCTTCATCTCCGCTTGCCACCGTGCACCCCTAGCTGCGCGGCCTCCTGCCACGTGTGCTTGGGAGAGTCCTAGAGCGACACGTTAGCAGGTGTGCTGGAGCGCGGGCACGAAGTGGGGGTTTCCCGCGGCAAGCTCCTTGCCGCGGTCGTCCTCTTGTCGTGTTTGGGAGCTTGTTGCTCACCGAGCCTTGCCGGGACGCAGGGCGCGTCGCGGCAAGCTTTCTTGGTATGCCTTGAGTGGCCTTCCCGGCAAGCTCCTCTTACCGGGGTCTTGTCTCTTCCCGGCAAGATCCTCTTGCCGGGGCCTGGGTTGGCCTTCCCGGCAAGCTCCTCTTGCCGGGGCCTTGGTTTGAGTACTTTGTTCTTGAATGGTCTTCAAGGGAACCACGGAGGGTCTTGGCGGTCACCCGGCAAGCCTTGCCGCGGGGCGCTGCAACTGCCTGTGCACGAGTTCGGGATACTAGGGTACCCCTACTCTAGTACACCGACATATGTAGTATATATCAATGATTGGGTAGTATATATACTAATTTTTAGGTAGTATGTATCATTTTTTGAGTATGCTCATTTTTACATATAAATATGTACGTATTTTACAAATATAACAAAAACTATGGGCTCATATGCATTTTTTTCATGTAACTTGCTTTGAAATATCTTAGATATAGTATATGAACATATTTAAAATAATAAAATAGTATATATAGTACCACATAATAGTATATAAGCCATGTGGGGTAACTACCACCAGGTGGTAGGATGGATTTGAGATATTTGCATACCCATGATATTTTTGGGTATATACATTGTGCCTCGTTAGTAGGTATTTGAAACCTCGAGCATGTCTCTGTGTATGAGAATATGATAAAAAATATAATATTAGGTTATTATATGATGTTTGATTTGTTAGGCTATTTAAAGCATGTTACACACTATTTATAATGTTATGTCCCTAGTAATATGAGAATATAATTAAAAACATAATACAGGTATGTACTCATAAATTTCTCTCTTAAATGTCAGATTTTTGACATACGTAACATTTTTTGGGGTATAATTTGTGTAAGGTATATGCGTAGAGCAGTACTACCATTTGTAGGGTACGCATGCGCAATTCTCATGCATACTATATGTATGCACGCACTAATATATTGGGTATATGTACATACCTTCGAAGTATATTGGAATGATAGTCCGTACCCTCGAAATTCTGGATATTTCACATTCGAGTATATTGATTTTGTACGTACATACTTTTATTTTGGAAAGAATCAAAAGGAGATCATGCACGCAAGGGAAGTTGTGCATGCGTGTATTATTTGGAAACAAATGCATACATGATAACTTTGAAAGGGAAATATCATAATGAAGGAAATATGCCCTAGAGGCAATAATAAAGTTATTATTTATTTCCTTATTTCATGATAAATGTTTATTATTCATGCTAGAATTGTATTAACCAGAAACATAATATATGTGTGAATACATAGACAAAACATAGTGTCACTAGTATGCCTCTACTTGACTAGCTCATTAATCAAAGATGGTTATGTTTCCTAAACCATAGACATGAGTGGTCATTTGATTAACGGGATCACATCATTAGGAGAATAATGTGATTGACATGACCCATTCCGTTAGCTTAGCACTTGATCGTTTAGTATGTTGTTATTGCTTTCTTCATGACTTATACATGTTCCTACAACTATGAGATTATGCAACTCCCATTTACCGGAGGAACACTTTGTGAGCTACCAAACGTCACAACGTAACTGGGAGATTATAAAGGAGCACTACACGTGTCTCCAAAGGTACATGTCGAGTTGGCGTATTTCGAGTTAGGTTTTGTCACTCTGATTGTCGGAGAGGTATCTCTGGGCCCTCTCGGTAATGCACATCACTATAAGCCTTGCAAGCAATGTAGCTAATGAGTTAGTTACGGAATGATGCATTACTTAATGAGTAAAGAGACTTGCCGGTAACGAGATTGAACTAGGTATTGAGATACCGACGATCGAATCTCGGGCAAGTAACATACCGATGACAAAGGGAACAATGTATGTTGTTATGCGGTTTGACCGATAAAGATCTTCGTAGAATATGTAGGAGCCAATACGGGCATCTAGGTTCCGCTATTGGTTATTGACCAGAGAGATGTCTCGGTCATGTCTACATAGTTCTTGAACCCGTAGGGTCCGCACGCTTAACGTTCGTTGACGATATAGTATTATATGAGTTATGTATGTTGGTAACCGAATGTTGTTCGGAGTCCCGAATGAGATCACGAGCATGACGAGGAACTCCGGAATGGTCCGGAGATAAAGTTTAATATATGGGATAATGTTTTTTGGTCTTCGGAAGGGTTCCGAAATTCACCGGAAGGGGTTCCGGATGTTTCCCGTAATGTTTCGGTACAAGAACACGTTATTTGGGCCAAAGGGGAAAGCCCTCAAGGTTTTTGGAGAGCGCAAAAGAAAGTTTTGCGGAGTCCATGGGCCAGACGCTGGGAACCCTGGCGTCTAGCCCTGGAGTCCGAGAAGGACTCTTGCCTTTCGGTGAAACCGACTTTGTGGAGGCTTTTACTCCAAGTTTCGACCCCAAGGCTCAACATATAAATAGAGGGGCAGGGCTAGCACCAAAGACACATCAAGAAACACCAAGCCGTGTGCCGGCAACCCCGTCCCCTCTAGTTTATCCTCCATCATAGTTTCTGTAGTGCTTAGGCGAAGCCCTGCGGAGATTGTTCTTCACCAACACCGTCACCACGCCATCGTGCTGCCGGAACTCATCTACTACTTCGCCCGTCTTGCTGGATCGAGAAGGCGAGGACGTCATCAAGCTGAACGTGTGCAGAACTCGGAGGTGCCGTGCGTTCGGTACTTGGATCGGTTGGATCGTGAAGACGTACGACTACATCAACCGCGTTGTCATAACGCTTCCGCTTAGCGATCTTAAAGGGTATGAAGATACATTCCCCCTCTCGTTGCTATGCATCACCATGATCTTGTGTGTGCGTAGGAAAATTTTGAAATTACTACGTTCCCCAAAAGTGGCATCCGAGCCAGGTTTTATGCGTAGATGTTATATGCACGAGTAGAACACAAGTGAGTTGTGGGCGATGCAAGTCATACTGCTTACCAGCATGTCATACTTTGGTTCGGCGGTATTGTTGGATGAAGCGGCCTGGACCGACATTACGCGTACGCTTACGCGACACTGGTTCTACCGATGTGCTTTGCACACAGGTGGCTGGCGGATGTCAGTTTCTCCAACTTTAGTTGAACCGAGCGTGACTACGCCTGGTCCTTGAGAAGGTTAAAACAACACTAACTTGACGAACTATCGTTGTGGTTTTGATGCGTAGGTAAGAACGGTTCTTGCTCAGCCCGTAGCAGCCACGTAAAATTTGCAACAACAAAGTAGAGGACGTCTAACTTGTTTTTGCAGGGCATGTTGTGATGTGATATGGTCAAGACGTGATGCTATATTTTATTGTATGAGATGATCATGTTTTGTAACCAAGTTATCGGCAACTGGCAGGAGCCATATGGTTGTCGCTTTATTGTATGAAATGCAAGCGCCCTGTAATTGCTTTACTTTATCACTAAGCGGTAGCGATAGCCGTAGAAGCAATAGATGGCGAAACGACAACGATGATACGATGGAGATCAAGGTGTCGCGCCGGTGACGATGGTGATCACGACGGTGCTTTGGAGATCGAGATCAGAAGCACAAGATGATGATGGCCATATCATATCACTTATATTGATTGCATGTGATGTTTATCCTTTATGCATCTTATCTTGCTTTGATTGATGGTAGCATCTAAGATGATCTCTCACTAATTATCAAGAAGTGTTCTCCCTGTGTATGCACCGTTGCGAAAGTTCTTCGTGCTGAGACACCACGTGATGATTGGGTGTGATAAGCTCTACGTTCAAATACAACGGGTGCAAAACAGTTGCACACGCGGAATACTCAGGTTAAACTTGACGAGCCTAGCATATACAGATATGGCCTCGGAACACGGAGACCGAAAGGTCGAACGTGAATCATATAGTAGATACGATCAACATAGTGATGTTCACCATTGAAAACTACTCCATCTCACGTGATGATCAGATATGGTTTAGTTGATTTGGATCACGTGATCACTTAGATGACTAGAGAGATATCTGTCTAAGTGGGAGTTCTTAAGTAATATGATTAATTGAACTTTTAGTTATCATAAACTTAGTCCTGATAGTATTTTGCAAATTATGTTGTAGATCAATAGCTCGTGTTGTTGCTTCCCTATGTTTATTTTTGATATGTTCCTAGAGAAAAACTATGTTGAAAGATGTTAGTAGCAATGATGCGGATTAGATCCGTGATCTAAGGTTTATCCTCATTGCTGCACAGAAGAATTATGTCCTTGATGCACCGCTAGGTGATAGACCTATTGCAGGAGCAGATGCAGACGTTATGAACGTTTGGCTAGCTCAATATGGTGACTACTTGATAGTTTAGTGCACCATGCTTAACGGCTTAGAATCGGGACTTCAAAGACATTTTGAACGTCATGGACCATATGAGATGTTCCAGGAGTTGAAGTTAATATTTCAAGAAAATACCTGAGTTAAGAGATATGAAGTCTCTAACAAGTTCTATAGCTAAAAAGATGGAGGAGAATTGATCAACTAGTGAGCATGTGCTCAAATTGTTTGGGTACTACAATCGCTTGAATCAAGTGAGAGTTAATCTTCCAGATAACATAGTGATTGACAGAGTTCTCTAGTCACCATCACCAAGTTACTAGAACTTCGTGATAAACTATAGTATGCAAGGGATGACGAAAACGATTCCCGAGCTCTTCATGATGTTCAAATCGACGAAGGTAGAAATCAAGAAAGAGCATCAAGTGTTGATGATTGACAAGACCACTAGTTTCAAGAAAAGGGCAAAGGGAAATAAATGGAAACTTCAAGTAGAATGGCAAGCAAGTTGTTACTCTCGTGAAGAAGCCCAAAGTTGAACCAAAGCCTGAAACTGAGTGCTTCTACTGCAAAAAAAATGGTCACTGGAAGTGGAAATGCCCTAAATATTTGGTGGATAAGAAGGATGTCAAAGTAAACAAGGGTATATTTGATATACAGGTTATTGATGTGTACCTTACTAGTGTTTATAGTAGCCCCTGGGTATTTGATACTTGTTCAATTGCTAAAAGTTAGTAACTCGAAACATGAGTTATAGAATAAACAGAGACTAGTTGAGGGCCAAGTGACGATGTGTGTTGGAAGTGGTTCCAAGATTGATATGATCATCATCACACACTCCCTATACTTTCGGGATTAGTGTTAAACCTAAATAAATGTTATTTGGCGTTTGCGTTGAGCATGAATATGATTTGATCATGTTTATTGCAATATGGTTTTTCATTTAAAATCAGAGAATAATTGTCGTTCTGTTTAAATGAATAAAATCTTCGATGGTCATACACCCAATGAAAATAGTTTGTTGGATCTCGATCGTAGTGATAGACAAAAGATGCAAAGTTGATAATGATAGTGCAACTTATTTGTGGCACTGCCGTTTGGGTCATATCGGTGTAAAGCGCATGAAGAAACTCCATAAAGATGGTTTTTGGAATCAATTGATTATGAATCATTTGATGCTTGCGAACCATGCCTTACGGGCAAGATGACTAAAACTCGGTTCTCCAGAATAATGGAACGAGCTACTGACTTGTTGGAAATAATACATACCGATGTATGCAATCCAATGAGTGTTGATGCTCATGGCGAGTATCGTAATTTCCTGACCTCCACAGATGATTTGAGCAGATATGGGTATATCTACTTAATGAAACACAAGTCTGAAACATTTGAAAAGTTCAAAGGATTTCAGAGTGAAGTGGAAAATCATCATAACAAGAAAATAATGTTTCTACGATCTGATCATGGATATGAATATTTGAGTTACGAGTTTGGCCTTCAGTTAAAATAATGTGGAATAGTTTCACAAACTCATGCCACCTGGAATACCACAACGTAACGGTGTGTCCGAACGTCATAACCGCACCTTATTTGATATGGTGCGATCTATGATGTATCTTACCGATTTACCACTATCGTTTTGGGGTATGCATTAGAGACAGCTGCATTCACGTTAAATAGGGCACCATCTAAATCCGTTGAGACAACACCGTATGAACTATGGTTTAGCAATAAACCTAAGCTGTCGTTTCTTAAAGTTTGGGGTTGCGATACTTATGTGAAAAAGTTTCAACATGATAAGCTCAAACCCAAATCAGAGAAATGCGTCTTCATAGAATACCCAAAAGAGACTATTGGGTACACCTTCTATCACAGATCCGAAGGCAAGATCTTTGTTGCTTAAGAATGGATCCTTTCTAGAGAAGGAGTTTCTCTTGAAAGAAGTGAGTGGGAGGAAAGTAGAACTTGATGAGGTAACTGTACCTGCTCACTTATTGGAAAGTAGTTCATCACTGAAATCAGTTCCTATGATTCCTACTCCAATTAGTGAAGAAGCTAATGATGATGATCATGAAACTTCAGATTAAGTTACTACAGAACCTCGTAGGTCTTCCAAAGTACAGTCCGCACCAGAGTGGTACGGTAATCCTGTTCTGGAAGTCATGTTACTAGACCATGATGAAACCTACGAACTATGAGGAAGCGATGATGAGCCCAGATTCCACAAAATGGCTTGAGGCCATAAAATCTGAGATGGGATCCATATATGAGAACAAAGTGTGGACTTTGGTGGACTTGCCCGATGATCGGCAAGCCATAGAAAATAAATGGATCTTCAAGTGGAAGACGAACACTGATAGTAGTGTTACTATCTACAAAGCTCGACTGTTGAAAAAGGTTTTTTGATAAAGTTCAAGGTGTTGACTACGATGAGATTTTCTCACTCATAGCGATGCTTAAGTTTGTCCGAATCATGTTAGCAATTGCCACATTTTACGAAATCTGGCAAATGGATGTCAAAACTGCATTCCTTAATGGTTTTCTTAAAGAAGAGTTGTATATGATGCAACCAGAAGGTTTTGTCAATCCTAAAGGTGCTAACAAAATGTGCAAGCTCCAGCAATCCATCTATGGACTGGTGCAAGCATCTCGGAGTTGGAATATACGCTTTGATAAGTTGATCAAAGAATATAGTTTTATACGAACTTGAAGTGAAGCCTGTATTTTCAATAAAGTGAGTGGGAGCATTACGACCTTTCTGATAACTATATGTGAGTAACATATTGTTGATCAGAAATGATGTAGAAATTTTCTAGAAAGCATAAAGAAGTGTTTGAAAGGAGTTCTTTAAAAGTAAGACCTCAGTAAAGCTACTTACACATTGAGCATCAAGATCTATAGAGATAGATCAGGATGCTTGATAAGATTTTTCAATGAGCACATACCTTGATAAGATTTTGAAGTAGTTCAAAATGGAACAGTCAAAGAAGGAGTTATTGCCTGTGTTGCAAGATGTGAAGTTGAGTAAGACTCAAAACCCGACAATGGCAGAAAGTAGAAAAAGAATGAAAAGTCATTCCCTATGCCTCAGTGATAGGTTCTATAGAGTATGCTATGCTGTGTACTAGACCTATTGTATACCTTGCTCTGAGTTTGGAAAGGGAGTACAATTTTTTGATCTAGAAGTAGATCACTAGACAGCGGTCAAGAATATCCTTAGTAATTACTAAGGAAATATTTCTTGATAATGGAAGTGATAAAAGAGCTCGTCGTAAAGAGTTACAACGGTGCAAGCTTTTACACCGATCCAGATGACTCTAAGTTTCAATCCGGATACATATTGAAAGTGGGAGCAATTAGCTAGAGTAGCTCCGTGCAGAGCATTGTAGACATAGAATATTTGCAAAATACATACGGTTCTGAATGTGACAAACCCGTTGACTAAACTTCTCTCACAAGCAAAAACATGATCACACCTTAGTACTCTTGGGTGTTAATCACATAGCGATGTGAACTAGATTATTGACTCTAGTAAACCCTTCGGGTGTTGATCACATGACGGTGTGAACTATGGTTGTTAATCACATACAGATGTGAATATTGGTGTTAAATCACATGGTGGTGTGAACTAGATTATTGACTCTAGTGCAAGTGGGAGACTGAAGGAAATATGCCTAAGAGACAATAATAAAGTTATTATTTATTTCCTTATTTCATGATAAATGTTTATTATTCATGCTAGAATTGTATTAACCGGAAACATAGTACATGTGTGAATACATAGACAAAACATAGTGTCACTAGTATGCCTCTACTTGACTAGCTCATTAATCAAAGATGGTTATGTTTCCTACACCATAGACATGAGTTGTCATTTTATTAACGGGATCACATCATTAGGAGAACGATGTGATTGACATGACCCATTCCGTTAGCTTGGCACTTGATCGTTTAGTATGTTGCTATTGCTTTCTTCATGACTTATACATGTTCCTACAACTATGAGATTATGCAACTCCCGTTTATCGGAGGAACACTTTGTGTGCTACCAAACGTCACAACATAACTGGGTGATTATAAAGGAGCTCTACAGGTGTCTCCAAAGGTACATGTTGAGTTGGCGTATTTTGAGATTAGGTTTTGTCACTCCGATTGTTGGAGAGGTATCTCTGGGCCCTCTCGGTAATGCACATCACTATAAGCCTTGCAAGCAATGTAGTTAATGAGTTAGTTATGGAATGCTGCATTACGTAACGAGTAAAGAGACTTGCCGGTAACGATATTGAACTAGGTATTGAGATACCGACGATCGAATCTCGGGCAAGTAACATACCGATGACAAAGGGAACAACGTATGTTGTTATGCGGTTTGACCAATAAAGATCTTCGTAGAATATGTAGGAGCCAATATGGGCATCCAGGTTCCACTATTGGTTATTGACTAGAGAGATGTCTCGGTCATGTCTACATAGTTCTCGAACCCGTAGGGTCCACACGCTTAACGTTCGTTGACGATATAGTATTATATGAGTTATGTATGTTGCTAACCGAATGTTGTTCGGAGTCCTGAATGAGATCACAAACATGACGAGGAACTCCGGAATGGTCCGGAGATGAAGTTTAATATATGGGATAATGTTGTTTGGTCTCCGGAAGGGTTCCGGAGTTCACCGGAAGGGGTTCCGGATGTTTCCCGAAATATTTGGGTACGAGAACACGTTATTTGGGCCAAAGGGGAAAGCCCTCAAGGTTTTTGGAAAGCGCAAAAGGAAGTTTTGCGGAGTCCAAGGGCCAGACGCCAGGGTTCCCGGCGTCTGGACCCAGGGACCCTGGCGTCTGGCCCTGGAGTCCGAGAAGGACTCTTTCCTTTCGGGTGAAACCGACTTTGTGGAGGCTTTTACTCCAAGTTTCGACCCCAAGGCTCAACATATAAATAGAGGGGCAGGGCTAGCACCAAAGACACATCAAGAAACACCAAGCCATGTGCCGGCAACCCCGTCCCCTCTAGTTTATCCTCTGTCATAGTTTCAGTAGTGCTTAGGCGAAGCCCTGCGGAGATTGTTCTTCACCAACACCGTCACCACGCCGTCGTGCTGCCGGAACTAATCTACTACTTCGCCCGTCTTGCTTGATTGAGAAGGCGAGGACGTCATCGAGCCGAACGTGTGCAGAACTCGGAGGTGCCATGCATTCGGTACTTGGATCGGTCGGATCATGAAGACGTACGACTACATCAACCGCGTTGTCGTAATGCTTGCACTTAGCGATATTCAAGGGTATGAAGATACATTCCCCCTCTCGTTGCTATGCATCACCATGATCTTGCGTGTGCATAGGAAAATTTTGAAATTACTACATTCCCCAACAGTGGCATCCGAGCCAGGTTTTATGCATAGATGTTATATGCACGAGTAGAACACAAGTGAGTTGTGGGCGATACAAGTCATACTGCTTACCAACATGTCATACTTTGGTTCGGCGGTATTGTTGGATGAAGCGGCCTGGACCGACATTACACGTACGCTTACGCGAGACTGGTTCTACCGACGTGCTTTGCACACAGGTGGCTGGCGGGTGTCAGTTTCTCCAACTTTATTTGAACCGAGTGTGACTACGCCCGGTCCTTGAGAAGGTTAAAACAACACTAACTTGACGAACTATCGTTGTGGTTTTGATGCGTAGGTAAGAACGGTTCTTGCTCAGCCCGTAGCAGCCACGTAAAATTTGCAACAACAAAGTAGAGGACGTCTAACTTGTTTTTGCAGGGCATGTTGTGATGTGATATGGTCAAGACGTGATGCTATATTTTATTGTATGAGATGATCTTGTTTTGTAACCGAGTTATCGGCAACTGGCAGGAGCCATATGGTTGTCGCTTTATTGTATGAAATGCAAGCGCCCTACAATTGCTTTACTTTATCACTAAGCGGTAGCGATAGTCGTAGAAGCAATAGATGGCGAAACGACAACGATGATACGATGGAGATCAAGGTGTCGCGCCAGTGACGATGGTGATCACGACGGTGCTTCGGAGATGGAGATCACAAGCACAAGATGATGATGGCCATATCATATAACTTATATTGATTGCATGTGATGTTTATCCTTTATGCATCTTATCTTGCTTTGATTGACGGTAGAATTTTAAGATGATCTCTCACTAATTATCAAGAAGTGTTCTCCCTGAGTATGCGCCGTTGTGAAAGTTCTTCGTGCTGAGACACCACGTGATGATCGGGTGTGATAGGCTCTACATTCAAATACAACGGGTACAAAACAGTTGCACACACAGAATACTCAGGTTAAACTTGACGAGCCTAGCATATACAGATATGGCCTCGGAACACGGAGACCGAAAGGTCGAACGTGAATCATATAGCAGATATGATCAACATAGTGATGTTCACCATTGAAAACTAATCCATCTCACGTGATGATCAGATATGGTTTAGTTGATTTGGATCACGCGATCACTTAGATGACTAGAGAGATGTCTGTCTAAGTGGGAGTTCTTAAGTAATATGATTAATTGAACTTTAATTTATCATGAACTTAGTCCTGACAGTATGTTGCAAATTATGTTGTAGATCAATAGCTCGCGTTGTTGCTTCCCTATATTTATTTTTGATATGTTCCTAGAGAAAAACTATGTTGAAAGATGTTAGTAGAAATGATGCGGATTAGATCCGTGATCTAAGGTTTATCCTCATTGCTGCACAGAAGAATTATGTCCTTGATGCACCGCTAGGTGATAGACCTATTGCAGGAGTAGATGTAGACGTTTGAACGTTTGGCTAGCTCAATATGATGACTACTTGATAGTTTAGTGCACCATGCTTAACGGCTTAGAATCGGGACTTCAAAGACGTTTTGAACGTCATGGACCATATGAGATGTTCCAGGAGTTGAAGTTAATATTTCAAGCAAATACCCGAGTTGAGAGATATGAAGTCTCTAACAAGTTCTATAGCTAAAAAGATGGAGGAGAATTGCTCAACTAGTGAGCATGTGCTCAAATTGTTTGGGTACTACAATCGCTTGAATCAAGTGGGAGTTAATCTTCCAGATAAGATAGTGATTGACAGAGTTCTCTAGTAACCATCACCAAGTTACTAGAACTTCGTGATGAACTATAGTATGCAAGGGATGACGAAAATGATTCCCGAGCTCTTCGTGATGTTCAAATCGACGAAGGTAGAAATCAAGAAAGAGCATCAAGTGTTGATGATTGAAAAGACCACTAGTTTCAAGAAAAGGGCAAAGGGAAAGAAAGGGAAACTTCAAGTAGAATGGCAAGCAAGTTGTCACTCCCGTGAAGAAGCCCAAAGCTGAACCAAAGCCTGAAACTGAGTGCTTCTACTGCAAAGGAAATTGTCACTGGAAGCGGAAATGCCCTAAATATTTGGTGGATACGAAGGATGGCAAAGTAAACAAGGGTATATTTGATATACAGGTTATTGATGTGTACCTTACTAGTGTTTATAGTAGCCCCTGGGTATTTGATACTTGTTCAGTTGCTAAAAAATAGTAATTCGAAACAGGAGTTATAGAATAAACAGAGACTAGTTGAGGGTCAAGTGACGATGTGTGTTGGAAGTGGTTCCAAGATTGATATGATCATCATCGCACACTCCCTATACTTTCGAGATTAGTGTTAAACCTAAATAAATGTTATTTAGCGTTTGCGTTGAGCATGAATATGATTTGATCATGTTTATTGCAATACGTTATTCATTTAAAATCAGAGAATAATTGTTGTTCTATTTAAATGAATAAAATCTTCGATGGTCATACACCCAATGAAAATAGTTTGTTGGATCTTGATCGTAGTGATACACATATTCATTATATTGATGACAATAGATGCAAAGTTGATAATGATAGTGCAACTTATTTGTGGCACTGCCGTTTGGGTCATATCGGTGTAAAGCGCATGAAGAAACTCCATAAAGATGGATTTTGGAATCACTTGATTATGAACCATTTGATGCTTGCGAACCGTGCCTTACGGGCAAGATGACTAAAACTCGGTTCTCCAGAACAATGGAACGAGCTACTGACTTGTTGGAAATAGTACATACCGATGTATGCAATCCAATGAGTGTTGATGCTCGTGGCGAGTATCGTTATTTCCTGACCTTCACAGATGATTTGAGCAGATATGGGTATATCTACTTAATGAAACACAAGTCTGAAACATTTGAAAAGTTCAAAGAATTTCAGAGTGAAGTGGAAAATCATCGTAACAAGAAAATAATGTCAGGACCCCGACTCAATGTCACATCGATCTAGCCGGTAACACCTCATATCACTTTGCGGCCTCACGCACGGTATCCCCACGGGTGTCGCCTTACCTTTCCCGGGACCGTTTGCGCATTTTGGCTCACGTATATGATAGTGTCGCTAGCATCCATATGATAAAGAGCCCGGGCTGACATGGCTAGTCGTAAACCCAAAGTGGCACAGACTTACAGGGACAGGCATCTATGACCCAGCATCGAACGTGTCGGTCATCAGCAAGTGGGTCCGGGCTGTAGCACTGGGCTAGCAGGACTCCGGTAAACCGGGCTGTAGCAGGCTAACAGGACTCCGGTACTCAATGCGTGACATTTCCCCGAAGGGACAGACACAGGAACGAAGAAGGACACATGCCGGCCAGCCTAAGTGTTCCGGAGCAGTAGCAAGCTACCATGGCTCGGTGGAAACACTAGGAGACATTTCCCCGTAAGAGAGGCTACTAAAGATAAACAACTAGATGGTCAGATCCCACACATACCAAGCATTTCAATAACATACACACAATATGCTCGATATGTGCAAATACAACATGGCATCACAACATGACTCTACGACTCAAGTAATTTATTCAATAGGCTCCGAGGAGCGCGATATTACAATCATGGGTCTCATGACCCAACAATCAGAGCATACAAGTCAAAGCACAGGCGGAAGCTATCATGTCTGGGTACAGACATCTATAAATGAAAAAGGCCGAGAAGCCTGACTATCTATCAGATCCTGCCGAGGGCACAAGATCGTAGCTGAGGTAACAAGCTAAACGTCGAAGTCCACGTGGAACTACTAGTGAGACTGAAGTCTCTCTGCAAAAACATAAAGTAGGCAAACGTGAGTACAAATGTACCCAGCAAGACTTACATCAGAACTATCTACATATGCATCATTATCAACAAAGGGGATGGTGGGGTTTAACTGCAGCAAGCCAGCTTTGACTCGGTGGCTATCCTAAACTACGACTGCAAGCGACTCTTTTGAGGTGGCGCACACGAGTCCACATATTCACCATATCAATACACCACTATGGATCCGCTCCCGTCTCCCTACGAGAACGCCTTCCATAGCACTCACGCTTATCTTGCGTATTTTAGAGTATCCACTTTCACTTGTCTATGAACTGATATAAGCAACCCAGAAGTCCTTTTCCGCGGACACGGCTATTCGAATAGATGATGTTAACCCTGCAGGGGTGTACTTCTTCATACATGTTTCCACCACTTAGCGTCTGCACACGACATGTGCTCGGCAGACTTCAAGCGAAAGCCGACGTGGGTGTAGACCACGACCTACCTAAACACTCAAGTCTCTAGTCCACGTTTATCGCCTATTCGGGTTCCATCCATGAGGAGATCCGGCCGGAGTTTCGCTCACAGCCCCAAACGATGTGAACAGGGTTCCGTGACACCAAACGGGCGCCCGGTGTACCCGGCCACGTGCCTACCGCATCACAGCCCACCCCTACGGTCAGCGCTGTCCACGGCCTCCAGCATACTACAAACACCAGAAACTACTTGCAACTCCTGGACAGAGGACAAGGGTGATTAAGAAGTCGAGCGGGGTCATATTTCAGGGCCCAATGTATGGTAGTAGCTGAATCATGGATCACAAACACAGAACTCAGTTCCTGAGGACGGCTTCAATGAGACAACCCACCATGTACTCCTACATGGCCTCTCACCGACACCTTTTACCAAATCGTGTTCACACACTTAGCTCACACACAGTAGGACATGTTCACACGCCTCTGATTCATCCCCGATGAATCAGACCTGACTCAACTCTAAGCAGTAGCAGGCATGACAAACAAGCATGAATGAGTAGGCACAACAGGGCTCAAACAATTCCTACTCATACTAGTGGGTTTCATCTATTTACTGTGGAATGACAGGTCATGCAAAGGATAAAGGGGTTCAGCTACCGCAGCAAGTAGCAGATGAATCGTTGTTGTCCTAATGCAGTAAAAGAGAGCAGGAGCGAGAGAGTAGGATTGTATCGGAATGAACAAGGGGGTTTTGCTTGCCTGGCACTTCTGAAGATAACATTGAGTCTTCATCAGTGTCAACGATCACATCATCGGTATCATGTCTATCGAGAGGGGACAAATACCGGCAACACAGAAGGGAACACAATCAATGCAATGCACAATATGATGCATGATCATGACATGGCAAAATGAATGTGTTTTGAGCTAATGCAACTAGCAACAGATTAAATGAAGTTGGTTTGAATACAAGATTCAAATTTAAACTCCATATGTGATTATTCAAATGCCATTTAATTGATTTGTGCTAAACAGCAGCTATAAGTTGTTCTAACATGCATGAAAATGGTACAGATGGATTCCTTGAATTTTTCTGATAATTTTTCATATATAAATTATTTAATTTGGAGTTACGGTTAATTTTCTATGATTTTTAGAAGTTTTAGGCATTTTCTGGAATTTCCTATATAAAAATAAATCCAGAAAAGAATTTACTGCGTCAGCACTACGTCAGCAGGACGTAAGCGAGTCAACGGGAAGCCCAGGTCAAACTGACCAGTGGGTCCTCCGTGTCAGTGACTAACCTAACTAACTGGGTTAGTTAGCGTTTTAATTTAAACTAACCTAGATTAATAAGGCGGGCTGGTCCCGCATGTCAGTGACACAGGGGGAGGTCAAACCCCGGTCAAATGGCCCAAACAGGACGGCGGCTCAACGCCGGCGGCAACAGGCACGGCGGAGGGCTTCGGGAACGCTCCTCCGGCGACCATTCGGGCGGCGGAGAGGCTCTACGGGTAGCTGGGAGGGCGCCGCGTCTTCCTGTGGAGTCGGTTGGGGTCGGGGCGGCCGGAATCGGCGCCGGCGTCGACCTAGGTGGCCGCCGGAGTTCGGCCAAGGTCGAACGCGGCGCTGCGGTGCACTAGAGGGGAAACGGAAAGGCTCTGGGGGCTCCTGGGAGGGCGGCGAACTCGGTAACGTGCTCGGGCGCTAGCTGGGGTGACCCTGGCCACGGCAGCGCCATGACCGGCGGCGAGGAGCAATCGGCTCCGGTCAGAAGGCGGCTGGAGTGCGGGAACGAGCGCGGGGAGAATGGGAAATGGAAGAGGAGCTCACAGCGAGGTCGATGAGCAACTCGGTGGTCTCGGGGAGGCGGCGGAGGTGGCGAATTGACCGCGGCGAACTTCGGTGGCCGGCGACGGAAACGGCGATGGTGGCGGCGTTGCAGCACGTCCGGGAGGTCCGTAGCTCAACGAGGAGGTGGAGGGGGTTGTGGCGGAGCTCGGAAGCGGGTCGGGGAGGCGAGGGGAGGCCAGTGGCTACGGTGATGCCCGTCGGCGGCGGCGGTGGTTCTCGGGTGAGAGGGAGAGAGAGCAGGGGGAGAAGAGGAGGGCGAGGGAGAGTGAGAGCGGTGCGGGGCAGC
>NC_041385.1:648730467-648732088 GCF_002162155.2 Triticum dicoccoides
GAGCGTCGGGCACACGCCCTCGTCCTTCTGTCCGAGGAGGAAGACGACAGGGAAGGCGCGGGTGGGCTGGGCCGGCCAGGGGGGGGAAGCTGGGCCGGCTGGTGGGCTGCACGGGTGAGGCCAGGTAGTCTCTGTTCTTTTTCTTTTATTTCTATTTTAGTTACTGTTTTCTATTTTCTGTAATTGTGTTTGGATTTATTAAAAATGCCAGAGCATTTCCAAAAATCATGCAACTGACTGTGGCCACTGTTTGGAATATTTCCAACAGTAAACATTTCAGTTTGTGATTATTTGAGCATTTAAAATATTATTAGCAATTAAATGCCCAAATGCAAACACTATATAATTTAATTCAAAAATCCAGGAATAGCCTATAAATATGTTCATCATTTTTGGAAGAGGTTTTCACCTTTAACAGAAATTATGAACATTTACAAAGGGCATTCTGGGTTATTGAAAATATTTTTATTGAACCTAGTTAAATTTCATTTGGTGCTAGGGTTTCAACAATCCCCATTTCAAATTTAAATGAAATTTAAACATGGTGCAACACTCTAATGCATGCACTAGGCATTGTCAGAACTAGGGATGTGACAAATAAAGTTTCTACGATATGATCATGGAGATGAATATTTGAGTTACGAGTTTGGCCTTCAGTTAAAATAATGTGGAATAGTTTCACAAACTCATGCCACCTGGAATACCACAACGTAACGGTGTGTCCGAACATCATAACCGCAACTTATTTGATATGGTGCGATTTATGATGTGTCTTACCGATTTACCACTATCATTTTGGGGTTATGCATTAGAGACAGCTGCATTCACGTTAAATAGGGCACCATCTAAATCCATTGAGATGAGACCGTATGAACTATGGTTTAGCAATAAACCTAAGCTGTCGTTTCTACTACTTTGCCCGTCTTGCTGGATCGAGAAGGCGAGGACGTCATCGAGCTGAACGTGTGCAAAACTCGGAGGTGCCGTGCGTTCGGTACTTGGATCGGTCGGATCGTGAAGACGTACGACTACATCAACCGCGTTGTCATAACGCTTCCGCTTAGCGATCTTCAAGGGTATGAAGATACATTCCCCCTCTCGTTGCTATGCATCACCATGATATTGCGTGTGCGTAGGAAAATTTCGGAATTACTACATTCCCCAACACATAAATGGAAAAATCTTGCATGCAAAATTTAATGGGTTTGGATCCACGACGCATTAATGTAAAACCAGCTAAGTGCCCGGGCACCTAGGTGTCCCAAACATTTTACCTATATAGGACATATACACACACACACACACACACACACACATATATATATATATATATATATATATATAGTGTTACTATTCATCACCCAGAGTGCAGAATAAGTTATTGTTCATCCAAGGTAATTTTTATCGCTTTCTAAATAAATTATGTTTACAACATAACTTGTTATATGTATATTGATTCAATATGTAAAATTTGGTATAGAAAACAAAAATATAGGTTGTAAGATCAGAAAAATCACATTTTATGTATGTTTTACGGTATGTTTTTACATTCGTAATTTTACAAAATATAAAATATTTTTTACGACGAGTGCATATTTTTATGTATGAAATAAGACAATAT
>NC_041385.1:648732579-648738052 GCF_002162155.2 Triticum dicoccoides
TCCTCCCTCCCCCACCGCCGTGCTGCCCTCTCCTCCCTTCCTGCGCGCCGCCAGCTGCTGCCTTTCTCCACCCAAGCGCCATGGTCGCCTGCCCGCCTCCCTCCCCCGTGTAGTGACTCCCCTGTCTTCCCCTGGCGATGGAACCCTAGCGCCGCGCCGTCGCCCGCAGCCACCCAGCCGCCGCGGCTCCCTGGCACCCCTCTGGCCAAATCCATGTCGCAGCGACCTCGCCATCTCCTCGCCCCCTCATCATCCAAGGCGACTTTTCTGCACGGCAACAACTTTGAGGGTATACGGTTTGAGTGGACCTCTGGCGGCTGAGATCACCAGGGCCTCGTCCTCGTCCCTGGCAGCTCGGATTCGTCGTTTGCAAGGTCGGCATCCATGCCTACGCCACATCCATCAAGGTGAGATCCATATCCCCTCTTCACCCTTATTCCTCTACTATTCTTGATTCATATTCCTGAATAGTTCCACGTGTTCTTGATTCCAGTAAGTAGTAGTACTACATGTCTATAATTCCTGCAAGGATTATGTGAGGAAATTGAGAGGAAGGGGATGAATTAGGGGAGTTGGTAGAGAAAGGGGATGAGCGACAGAGAGCATATAGACAGATAGAGTTTCCTTTTCTTCAGAGATAACAAATAAACACTGCATGATTATCATGGATGTTGTAAACATATTTGTATTGCCTCTGTTTCTTTTATTTGCCTTGAGATGGAGGTAGTGAACTAGCTAGCTCGTTGATTCATATTGCTGATTAGTTCTAGGCGTTCTTGATTCCTGATTATTGATTCCAGTTAGTATTAGTTCTACATGTCAATAATCCCAGCAAGGATTAGTAGTCAAAGTAGTGTGAGGCCCTGATTTGGGTCTCAGGGATTAATCATAGAAATAGTAGATTTATATATTAGGTTTATATATTAAATGGTAGTTTAGTACACATAAATTTGGTTGCAGTTTCCGCGTAAGAAATTCACATCAGTTCAAAATGAGAGACAGTAAAAGTTCGGAGATAAATAATTGAACATGAAATGAACTACTGTGATTCAAATTCGGGTGACTATGTATTTTCTTATGCTTACAAGAATTGTAGCTTCCTTCTTGCTTGCTAATTGCTATAGCTTACAATACTTGGAGCATTTTTCGGTTGTGATCTGTACTTTAGGTGCTAACCAAAGAATATGCGAGGTTATTCAGATTGAGGATCTTAACTAATCATGTTAATGGTTGGTCTTGCTCCCTGTGCATTTTCACTCACCGAGAGCGACTACTCCAGAAAAAAAAGCCATGGGAACGTGTTGCCCTCAGTCCTCTCTCGACAAATCCAGCAGTGCAGGTTCTCCTATGCGCCAAGTATTGCCAGCGGCAATGCCTCCATCACTGCTGAAATGGTATGACTTCTTTGTAAAAAAAATCGGGTCTAGTAGTTTGTCACAAAGTCATTTATTCTGATCCCATCATGAAGGAAAAAAAAGACAACCGAGCTAAGTACTTGTTTGGGAATATCGTAGGTTCAAACACACAAACCTAAATAAGTTCATTGAAGAGTACATGTACCAGAGTTTATTTTGGAAGTCCAGAAAAGCATCGAGGTAAAAGCAAAAACCTACAATTTGTGCATGTCATCTGTTTGTGGAAAATGTCTAAGCGAGGACACAAACAGTTCAGACTCAAAACTTAAAAAGAAGCTTTATGTAGTGTTAGTACTTAAAAGAAGAACAGAAGTTCAAGCTCAAAACTTTAAAAAGTTCAGTACGTAAAGGTTCACACTCCTACTTAGTAACTACCTCAATTGACCCTAATTTTCTCCGCTCCACTTCAATTTCATTTGTTTCTTAGGTCAAAATCAAGTTGCACAGAAGCTGATCGATGAAAAAAGAGCCAGCTAAAAATGAAAATCTCTTGTGTAGTTAATTTTTCCCTCAAAAAAATGTTTGGTATTCTCTTATTTCATATTGAGCCTTTGTCAGGAATTTCTGTATCAAAAAAGTAAAAAAGATGTGCATGTTTATGAGAAGAAAATTTCTGTACCACATGTCATTGCTTCACTTCCCTTGTTATGCTCTCTTCTCCCTAGTTCAAACATACTTGCACAAAAGGTTCAAATATTTAGTGTCTGCAAAAAATAAATCATCGCCACATGTTCAAACTTCTTGCTCCAAAAAAGCTCTAAGGAAAAAAATATTGTTACAACACTATCTACTGTTACTTGTCATATCAGTCCCAATATTTGGGAAGGGTCACATCTTCACGTAGATAGCGTGATGGTAGGCGATTTTTCACTAGCAGTGGAGAAGTACAAACACATCGTCATAGTGAGTACATATGTTGTGTAGTACTCATCTTTTTAATACAAATGTTTTAAAAGTTTCTTTTTGAACTTCTCCCAATTAATATACCTGAACTTAATTATCTTTCTAACATGTACTGATATCACCTTCATTGGATTTTGTGTTTGTGCTTGTAACACAATCAATTCAGGTCTCGATAGACCACAAGTTCAAGTTCACTAGTATTTATAAATGCTGGTAGCAGTACTAGTATTTACAAATTTGTAACCTAAGAACTAAGCTTGCATCCTGTTACTTCTATGGAAGCACTGACCTCGTAAATATTTTTGACCAACCACTGACCAGAGAATTAGACATGGTGCTCAATGTATTCTCTCAACCTTGGTTGTTCTTGCAATGCTTATAAGCTTGACATCTTTGATGAATCAAGCCCGAACTGAAGCCTGTAGGCGAGTCGGGCGTTGGGCCAACTGCTGTCGTCTGTCTACCTCCTTCCCCGGTGAGCCCATGCTCTTCTGCACTTGATGCTTGAGCCGCCTGCACCTCTTTTCTCTGTTCGAAAATTCCCAAAGCATCAGTACTTTGTATTAGGATACACCATGTTAGTTATGCAAATTTCCATTATGCTTGTATGTCCAAAAATGTGTACAGTTACTGCTTTTGACTTCTTGTAGTCCAGAGAAGTTACCCTGTCGTGGGCTGACCTCGAGGCTACTTCTCCACGTCGAAACAATTGCAGGACTAACGTGCTACTGACCATGCAAGGTTCCTCAAGGAGCTCGTGTACAACGATACTGAAAGGAAAAACTGCTCCAGTTTTGAACTTCTTATTCAGTCATGCTATTACTGAGTGAAAATGGAGTGAAAGTGTATTGTAATTGATCTGTCTGAGACCTTGGCAATCCTCTATTTAGCCTGCTTGTTTTTTGGTCTGTAATTCAAGAACTTTGAGCTTCCTAATTCGTTTTTTTGTTAGTTTGTTATGCCCAGTACAAACCCTTAAATCTGAAGAGGCTTCTAATAGCAAGAAAATGTACAGTTAGTGTGTTGTATATGCCATTCATGTATGAAAATGTGCAGTCGGTGTGGTGTATATGTTATTCATGTACATATATTATATGTGAAATTTTTTTGTATATGATGAGATGATTGCTACTTCTTCAAAGAAGGTATACATGATAGCTGGATGTGTGTGCAAGAATGAAAAAAAATGGTTCAAATCAAAAACCTTGATCAGTACGAATTAAAAACAATGATTAGTTCAAAAAATAGAAGATGGTTAGCTTTTGGTATCCTGTGACGTTGACGTTCAAGAAAACGTCCAAGTTCTACAACTGATACATACAGATAGTACATGGAGATCAGTCCAATAGGTGCATCTGAATTGACTTGTCGCGTGCTGCCCACCCGTACCCATGCCACAGGTCATGCCGTGCCGGCTCGCCGTCAATCACTATTGTTGCTCAGCCTCGCAGTGCTCCCACAATCGCCACACGCAACATCTTTCTATCGTTGGCCTCACCCTGCTCTCCTGCATATTGACATTGTAAAAAATCAACAACTTCACAATTAAAAAGGTTGTAAGTTCAACACGACGTCCCAGATAAGTTTAGAGAAAAGCTAAAACAAAATGAAACCCCATAAAAATTCAAAATGGTAAAAGTTCTAAGTTGCAAAACAAGAGAAGTCCAAAAACATCATTGCAAAAAAATTGAGTTAAAGAAAGAAACACACGCAAATTTCCTTTCAAAAAAATATCATTCAGTTCAACGATATAAACCATGCAAGTTCGGGGACTATGATACCCAAAAAATATAGTGAAGTCTAGTATGTGAAAACACGCTTAGTACAAACTCATACAGACATCAGTTCAAGTACTCTTTTCTTTGAACCATTCAAAATTACTCTAAAAAATACCTCAGTACAAACACATAGCTAGATCAGTATGACAACTCTGTTCTTTTTGTTACTGTCCCGTGCAAACCTAGATCAGTACAAATATACCGTTGAAAACTTACGAGCAAAATCATTACCCAAAACAGAGCAAAATCTAGTTAGTGAAAACATGCTCAGTACCAACCAATGCAAACATCAGTTAAAGTACCCTTTTTTGGAACCATTCAGAATTACTCTCCGAACAAATACATCAGTACAAACGGAAACATAGATCAGTACAAGTACTCTGTTTTTTCTGACGAAAAAACAACACGATGGTTCTCACCGTAATCCAAATTACTCTTCAACGGTTGCGACTTTGATAAAACGTTCAACATGAGTAAGTTTCGTATTTTCGATATTTTTCCAACCATATATTATTTGCCTCATTTCGACAAACTTTAAAAAAAATCACGTTTGAAATCAAATTTGATCATATTCAAATCCGTTTTTAAACCGTAAGGAATTAGAAAACCATTTCAATACAAAAAAGTTGTGCATTTTCCATAGCTTTCCAACGCCGTACCATTTGCATCAATCCGACAAACCGTTTGCAAAAAATCACGAAAATACGTTTCGCCCAGAATTTTACCGTTTTCCAAATTACTTTTAAATCGTATAGAATTAGAAAAAAATAATAGATATGTGGAAGATGCGGATTTTCACCTGCTTTCCAACACTATCTTATTTGCTCAATTCCGACAAACGTTTGAAAATTAAGTCCAAAATACGATTCATGTTTTCGGTTTTGAAAAAAACGGTTTTTTCAAAACTGCTCTTAAACCATAATGATTTTGCAAAAACGTTCAATATACTTGAAATATACTCCCTCCGTTCCTAAATATAAGGTGTATAGTTTTTGGCACGGAAATTAAAGAACGCACGTGGATGGAAAATTTCACAAGCTTTGGGCGACATTTAACCAGACTAATTGACATGAGAAAATAGAGGAGCTGGCCCTATATAAGGAAATGTAATCAAATCCCTCAAAATATTATTCAAACGAGTGGTGAAATGCAATACACCTTATATTTTGGACTTTTTCTCAAAAATCTATACACCTTATATCAAGGAACAGAGGGAGTAGTTGTTAAGAGCTTTCCAACGATATATTACACGCCCAGTTTCGACAAAAAAATTGCAAAAAAAATTGAACTAAAAAGACGACCTGTTAAACAAAACTGAAAGCATTAGTTCAACCGTTCGAAAACATCAATACAACCACCTGAAACCGTCATTTCAAA
>NC_041385.1:648738424-648738659 GCF_002162155.2 Triticum dicoccoides
CGCCACGTTCCGACAAAAAAATTACAAAAAGTTTTTGAACTAAAGAAGGCGATCTGTTAAACACAACTGAAAGTATCAGTTCAACCGCTTCAAAAACATCAGTACAACTACCTGAAGTCATCAGTTCAAAAAGGGTAACAGAATAATATTCTATTACGCGTAACAGAATAGCCCAGATATATATATATATATATATATATATATATATATATATATATATATATATATATATATA
>NC_041385.1:648738836-648751532 GCF_002162155.2 Triticum dicoccoides
TCTATTATGCTAATATTAGCAGAATAACTATTCTGATAATACTTCCGCACTGCACGCTCAACGCGAGTGCACTGCACTCTCAGTAGTAGAGGTACTGCAACACAGCGACCAGTGAACTTCGTGTCGAAAAAACTATACGTGTTGTTTTCTGGGTACCTTTTTCGCTCTAGTTTTTTAACCGTTTAACGAAATGATGCGTGTAATATACCGTTGAGAAGCTATGGAGTAGGCTCAGCTTCGCCATGTTGAACACTTTTTGTGATTCCTCACGGTTTAAGAGCAGTTTTGAAAATGGTGCAGCACACGACTATGACAACGAGCGTTTTTTGTGTTTTTTTCTAAACCGCTCCTCAGAATGAAGCAAATGATACACCGTTGGAAACATATCAACGGGGCGCATCTTTTTCATATTTATTATTTTCCGTAACTCGTTACGGTTTAGGAGCAGTTTTAAATTTAGTAAATTGCGGAATTCAGTTTTTTTCGATTTTTTTCAATTTTCGTACTGTTTTTGCTCCAGTTTTTAACCGTTTGTCGAAACGAGGCATGCGATACACCGTTGGAAAGCTACAGACGAGCCGCAACTTTCATATGTTGAAATGTTTTTGAGATTCCTTACGGTTTTTAGTTCATTTTGAAAATCGTGCGGCTGACTACGAGAGGCAGCGGCCGTTTTTCACAAAATTTTTACAAACCGCTGATTGGAATGATTCAAATTATACACGGTTGGAAAGATATCAACGAGGCACAACTTTTTCATGTAGAATGCTCCCTCTAATTACTTACAGTTTAAGAGCAGTTTTAAAAATACCAAAACACGGACACTCTGTTTTTTGCAACACCCAAATCATCGCATGTATTACATCATACAGAAAACCGCACTGCTTCAAATTAAAAACCGGACTGCATTAGATTGGCAGGTGAACTTCATGATTTGTTTTGTTGGGAGTAAACTTTCTCACATGAGTTTTTGTTAGTGTTTTTCAACATTTTTTTATGAACGAGTACTGCGGTGACGAAGGCAAGTGAACCACAACCTATGTCGGAGTGAGCTACATAATTGTTTTGTCTTTCTTATTTTTTTTGTAAATTCATCTAGACTACATGGTCAATATTAGTGAGCTGCATTGTTAATGTTAGTGAGCCACATCAAATTTTTGATCTGTTCATCTTCTCCTGCAAAATATATTTTAACTAAATCGCATGTGTGTAACGCATCAGAGCAACCATGAACTTCATCCCTTTTTTTGTTTTGTGAAGTGCACCGCCAATGTTTTCTTAATAAACTGCATCGATGTCCATACAAATTTGCAAAAAAAGTCCTCCAAAAATAATAAAAGGTGAACTCCTCTGTACATTTTTTTACAAAGTGAACTCCTTCGTACCATGCACCGTACTGCAATTGTGTCCATGAAAGAATACATGTTTAGAGCAGTGCAAAACACATCAAATTTCCTCCAATCAAAACAACAAAACCAAGGAAAACAAAAAAATCACACCAAGGCCATCGCACGCAGCCCATCCGAGCTGCACTCTGGGGCCTTCTGAACCTTGCATGTACGCGGCATCTCTGGTCCAGAGTCGCGAGCGAACCTCATGACCGCGACGAGCGTACTGTGTGGTGCACCGAATTGCACGCAGAGCATAGAATTGCACTGCCACGTCAAGCGAACAACATGCAGAGCAAAAGAACTGTTCTGCATCGCCAAGTGAACCGCAGGGGGTGTGTCACCCTAGTGAAGTGCAAAAATTGCGCCGGCCCCGCACCTACCTCCTCCTCATCCACCAAGCCCCGCACCTACCTCCTTCTCATCCTCCAGGCCATGTTCAAGAATTCATCCGATTAACCAGTTAACTTGCCGATTAATCCCTTCTCGTAGGCTCACCGAGTAGCCTATAAACCGATAAATCATCCGATTAATTGATTAAATGGCCGATTAACTTGCCGATTAGCCGATTAATCCCCTACTCATCAGCCAACCGAGCAGCTACCAGTTAACGATTTCCTCAACAATGCCTCCAGGAGAACTACACACCACAATATGGATGAGGAAGGATCTCAAGTGGTTGCCCAGGAGCATTATGGACTGCTCGAACGAGCAAAAATGGGCTGCATTGACGAGCAAAATTGAGCTACAAAATGAATGAGCCCACGACCAAGAAGGCACACACAATCCTCGTCATCATTTTCCCGGCGCCCTCGCATTGCACATCCACGCGCCGCCAACCTGCACTGAGAAAACGAGATGGGGTTAGGAGGATGTGGCACCGCGGTGGTCTATCACAAATCCGGCGCCAGGTGGACCGAATCCTATTCAACAATGGCTCGGGGGAGGGTGGCTGGGGAGGAACAACGGTGCTGCCAACGTGCCCGACACCATTGATTGCGGAGGGGGCGGAGCTGGGGCCACGGTTGGGGCAGCGCGGGGCACGAGCCTTGGAGGCCGGCCGTCGCGTGGCGGAGCTATGGCCGCGGCCGGAGCGGCGCGGGTGTCGGTGTCAAAACCGACGGATCTCGGGTAGGGGGCCCCGAACTATGCGTCTAAGGCTAATGGTAACAAGAGGCGGGGATGTTTACCCAGGTTCGGCCCCTCTCGATGGAGGTAATACCCTACTTTCTGCTTGATTGATCTTGATGATATGAGTATTACAAGTGTTGATCTACCACGATATCATAGAGGCTAAACCCTAGGAGCTAGCCTATGGTATGATTGTTGTTGTCCTACAGACTAAACCCTCTAGTTTATATAGACACCGAAGGGGGCTAGGGTTACACAGAGTCTGTTACAGAGAAGGAGATCTACACATCCGGATTGCCAAGCTTGCCTTCCACGCAAAGGAGAGTCCCACCCGGACACGGGACGAAGTCTTCAATCTTGTATCTTCATAGTCCAACAGTCCGACCAAAGTATATAGTCCGGCTGTCCGAGGACCCCCTAATCCAGGACTCCCTTAGTAGCCCCTGAACCAGGCTTCGATGACGATGAGTCTAGCGCGCAGATTGTCTTCGGCATTGCAAGGCGGGTTCTTCTCCAAAATCCCTGAGTACCTGTGGTAACGAGCAGTGTCCGGCTTCCCATTAATGTTGCACTCCTCGGCTTCTTTACCCTAGTAATGGCAGTGTCCACGTGTCGAGCGAATGCGAGAAGTCGGGGCATTTTTACATCTGCCACCCTGACCATGTTAGTAAATCGTCTATTAAAGAGACGGGGATCCTCAAATCCAAATCACACCATCTTCCCCCAGTGAGTATCCATCAAAGCGTGCCCGAAGAAAGCCATCCCACCATGGCCGACCCTCGCAGCTCCTCCTCTCACTCCCAAGAGCTAATATAGGTGACTGGGAGAAGTGTTTTGTCCCCCACGGTTGATTGGTGGAGTTGCAGACCCAGGGGTTTCTCCCGCCCGCATATATGGTCCCCATCCGAGCCGGACTAGACACTTACAATGGAGGGGAGCAAGCAGAGAGTTTCCCCAACCCATCTAGGGGCAGCGAGAATGCCTTGTCCCTTTCTTGTTGAGGGGCCTCGGATTTCCAATCGATCCATTCCTCCGCGGGCTCCTAGAGTATTACGGCCTCCAGTTGCATAACTTCACCCCTTCTTCCATACTGCACATCGCAGGCTGTGTTGCCCTTTGCGAGCTATTTCTGGGCTGCGAAGCTCATTTCGAGCTATGGAAGAGGCTATTATGCCTCGTCCCTCGCAATCAGGAGGGATCAATATACCAAGTTGGCGGAGCCGAAGTATGACGCATCGCCGGAACCAGATACCTATCCGGCACCCCGAAGAAGACATCTGAAGACTGGCCTTTGGAGTGGTTTTACATGGAGGACGTCCCCCTTCCGGACCCTATTCGGATGGGCCTTCCCGAGTTTGCTAATGCCCCGCTGAAGAAACGCCACAGCTGGCACCCCTGGAGCCCCCCGGAGGAAGATAACAGAGAGGCCCTTTACCTGATGAGCAGGATAAAAACGCTGGCCAAATCAGGACTGACAATAATCGAGGTTATGTCAATATGTATAATGCGGGGGGTGTAGCCACTTCAATATCGGGGGAAACCCATGTGGCACTTCAATGGAGAAGACGATGCCACCCGTTGCGGTCGTAAAGGTCCGGACTCCGCCACGCTCTGGCGAAAATGCTGTCCAATTTGTACAAAGGAGAAGAAGAGGAGTTCCTCCGTATTAAGCCACGGGATGTATTTTCCATGTACAACCCCCAAGCTGGGTGAGCTGCTATATTTTACTCAACTCCATTCATTCCCGCATTCTTCATCATAAATATTTACCTTGCCAATTCATAGCAGGAACTGTGAAAAGCTGTGAGGGAGGTCCACAACCCGTCTCCACAGCCAGAGGACCCTGACCAGGCCCTCGACCCCGGACTTGAAGAAGATCCGGACGTATTTGTGGAGCTCATCGACAGGACGTTCTATCAGTTAAGCCGTGACGGTGCCTTGGTGGCCATCATAGCTGATTATCCTGGCCTACTCCCTGCATCACATGTAAGTAAAACCGGAGTCCCAACCTCTGAGAAGGATCCCTTCTTTGCGGTTTACCGACCGCACATGTATTGCGTTTTACAGGGAAGGCCATCAAGGCGCCATGCCGAACCCGCGGTGTCTCATCAACAAGGGGCACCGAAACCGGGTAGGCTCAAAAGGAAGGCGGTCAGGACCGAGACATCGTCGCAGAGGTATGATTAAAAACCTGCTCCGTGATTATCTTCTTTAAAATATAACAATGTCCGTGGTGTCCTGGCAGAAAGAGTACTTGCTGGACTATGTCCAGAGACCCTGCCGGCCATGCCTCGACCAGCCGGATTACAGAACCGGCCTCAAGGGTGGAGGCTAACATGGGGACAACGTCAAACTATCCTCCTATAGAGGATGCAGATAGAATCTCCGCTACAAATTCCTAAGTGGAGAGCGCCATGAATCACCGGCGCCGACGGGCCATACTCCGTGATGCTAATTTCTCCTAAGAGGCGTTCAATGTCTTCAACTTGGGAGACGCGTATATCCGAGCCGTGCAAGGTGGGCTTGCTAGAGCCACAGGCCAGTATTTAAAGGATATACAGGTGAGAAAAAATATGTCAATTATGTATATCAGTAGCCCCTGAGACTTGAAATAGTTGGCACAACTGATTTAAGGATCGTTGTATGAATAGGTTCTGACAGAGAAGAACACCCATTTATCTCAAGAGCTAGAGGAGTGCAAAGCCCAGCTAAGGGCCGCAGTTGCGAAAATAGAGGAATCCAAGAAGGCCTCACCTAGTAATACTTATCTCGATCAAAGAGAATGTAATTACGTATACCAGTTAGTATTCGGCATGCTTACAAATCTACCAATAGATTCTGCAGACAATCCATGAGTGAGTCCGGAGATCGTACAAAAGGATGAGCCACAAGCTCAATGACGGCTAGAGGCTGGCGAGCATGTGCTTACACGGGTTAGGTGAGAGAAAAACGATCTCCAGGATGCCAATACCCGGCTGGGCGTCAAATTAGCAGATGTTCGGGCCCTGCTTGCCGATTCCGTCAAGGAGAATAGGAGGCTTCGACGCGGCATTTTTAGTAAGTGCTTAAACGAACCTTTGTACAGTTCAGCGAGGAAATGAGTTAAGAGAGTTATGCCTGTAGGTATGCTGACATGCCGTCCTGAAGAGGAGATGCCCGGATCCGCAGGCGATCTTTTGCAAGAACTTCACAACTGCATGAATGAGTTCGGCAGGTGATGTAGGGTATTGCCCAGGCTTTGTGGCTGTCTACCTCCCAGCCAGGAAGCATGGGAGAGCTTGTAGAGCTGCTCAAGGGAGCGCGGTGGCACTTCCGATTATGGAAGATATCGACCTGCCGACAAGGTGCGAGGGAAGCCTGGGCCATGGTAAAGACGCGGTACACCAAGGTGGATCCGAATCAAATGGCCCTGGTCGGTCCTGTAGGGTCAGTTGGGAAGGAAATCCCCGTTAGTCTGGTATATGACCAGGTAGGATTAGCCGTAAAGTATTCCCAACAGGATTGTAGGCTGGATAGCCTGTTGGATGGTATAGAAGAAGAATTTAGCCAGTCTAAGTGACTATGTACTTCAGTGGACGTATTATGTCCCTAGCCAGATTGTAAATCATTTGCCATGGCAGACCTTTTTGCTTTAGCCTCCGGACCCGACAGTCCAAAGTGTATCCGAATACCCGCTTAGTTATGTAAACCGGGGTACGCGTGGAAACCAGGCGTAGGGGTCATAAGTGCTTGAATAGACAAGTACCCAACTAGCTATGTTATATTACATGGATAGTAAGAAACATCTTCTAGAGAGAATAGTTCTGTTAAGGGTTCCTTTCCCTGGGTACGCATGCATTAATGTGCATGTCCGAACTGCGAACAAAGACGCAGGATACAAAAACATCTGGGGATTTATATTGTAATAGGTAAAAAACATCTTTTGTTCACCGACCGGATATTCCCTTAAGAATGCTAGCTTTCGGCTTCACCCAGTCTGAAGTACACATCCGGCTGACTTGGTAGTAACAATCACAGAGGTGCTTCCCTTATGCCCTAGCCAAACTAACGGGAACGTAGGGCTAAACACAGGAGCCAGGCAACCTAGCTTGGCCAAAACTTAAGTCATATCGATGCATATAATGGCGAAGAAAAGGTACATATGGAAAAGTTACACATATGTAGTGGGCATGAAGCCCGGAAAATAGTTATATTAAGCTTCTGTATAAGAAGCCCCCAGGTATGGTTAGCACGCATAGCGCGTCAAGATCGTGTAGTCAAGACACACTTGAGGCTTTTGAGGCCATAAAAAGAAATAAAAAGAAAAAGAGGATATAACGTGAAAGAGAAAGGCGGAGATAAGGAGACAAACACTTAGTTCGGCACTATGCGTAGAATCTTTGGAGTCTGGCCGCGTTCCATGGGTTTGGCTCGAGTCAAATCAGTGCATCACGTAGACGGTACGCCCCTCTGATGAGAACTTTATCAATGATGAAGGGACCCTCCCACTAGGGCTTGAGCTTGTCCTTTTTCTTCTCCAGTAGGCGTAGAACGAGTTCGCCAACATTATAGGTTTTGGCCCGTACTTCTCTGCTTTGATACATGCGAGCCTGTTGCTGATAGAATGCGGAACGGGCCTTTGCAACGTCGCGGTCCTCCTCCAGGGCATCTAAACTGTCCTGCCGATGAAGCTCGGCTTCTTTCTCTTCGTACATGCGCAGTCGAGGTGAGTCATGAATGATATCGCAGGGCAATACTGCCTCTGCATCGTACAACATAAAAAATGGGGTGTATCCTGTAGTGCGGTTCGGCGTGGTCCGCAGTCCCCATAGTACGGAGTCGAGCTCCTCGACCCAGTGCGTATCTGATTCCTTCAGGGATCACACTAGTCTGGGTTTGATGCCGCTCATAATAAGACCATTCGCTCGTTCGACTTGACCGTTCGTTTGGGGGTGATAGACGGAGGCGTAATCAAGCTTGATGCCCATGTTGCCGCACCAAGTTTTCACCTTGTCGGCTGTGAAGTTGGAGCCATTATCGATGATGATGCTGTGGGGGACACCGTAACGGTGTACGACCCTTGATATGAAGTCTATCACTAGTCCGGATTTGGTCGTTTTAACTGGTTTGGCTTCTATCCATTTGGTGAATTTATCCACCATGACCAACAAGTATTTTTCTTATGGCTTCCTCCTTTAAGGGGTCCAACCATATGGAGCCTCCAGACCGCAAAGGGCCAAGTTATGGGGATTGTTTGGAGAGAGGTAGGTGGCATATGGCTTTGATTTGCAAAAAGCTGGCAATTGACGCAATGTTGGACGAGATCCTGTGCGTCTGCTCGGGCTGTCGGCCAGTAGAAACCTGTTCAGAAGGCCTTGCTTACAAGGGCCCAAGCTGCAACATGGTGGCCGCCAAGTCCAGCACGAATTTCGGACAAGAGCTGCCGCCCTTCCTCTTCGGAGATACATCTTTGAAGTACTCCGGTAATGCTTTTCTTATAAAGCTCTCCCTCGTGGACCTTGTAGGCTTTAGAGCATCGCACAATGCAGCGTGCCTCATTTTGATCCCCGGGGAGTTCTTGCCTATTAAGGTAGGCTAAGAAGGGTTCAGTCCATGGGGCGACGACAACCATGATGAGATGGGCCGAAGGTGTTATTTCGGTGGCGGAGCCTCCGATTACGTCAGAGTGTTCGAGATCTGGGGTTGTGTTTGGACCCGGACTGGTATTGCCGGTCTCCCCTTCCCACACCACGGATGGCTTGAACAACCTTTCCAAGAAGATATTAGGTGGGATGGGGTCGCGCTTAGCGCCGATGCAGGCGAGGATATCTGCCACTTGATTGTTTTCTCGAACCACATGGTGGAATTCGAGCCCCTCGAACCGAGCTGACATCTTGATGACTGCATTACAGTAAGCCGCCATTTTTGGGTCCTTGGCGTCAAAGTCTCCATTTATTTGAGATATAGCAAGGTTCGAATCCCCACGCACTTCTAGGCGTTGAATGCCCATGGAGACTGCCATCCGAAGACCGTGCAACAGAGCCTCATATTCGGCTGCATTGTTGGAGTCTGTGTATAATATTTGGAGTACATATTGGACTGTATCTCCGGTGGGGGATGTCAGGGCAATGCCTGCCCCCAGACTAGCCAACATCTTAGAGACGTCAAAGTGCATGATCCAATTGGAGTACGCGCCGTACTTTTAGGGAGTTCGGCTTCGGTCCATTCGGCGACGAAGTCAACCAGTACTTGCGACTTAATGGCTCGCCGTGGTTTGTAATATATGTCGAATGGGAGGAGCTCGATAGCTCATTTAGCAATCCGGCCCGTGGCATCGCAGTTATTTATTACATCGTTGAGTGGTACTTCAGAGGCCACCGTGATTGAACACTCTTGAAAGTAGTGTCGTAGTTTCCGGGATGCCATGAAGACCGCGTATGCTATCTTTTGATAATGTGGGTACCGTGACTTGCACGGAGTGAGGACAGTAGATACGTAGTATACTGGCTTTTGAAGCGAGAACTTATGTCCGTCCGTCTCTTGTTCGACGACGAGCACTGTGCTTACAACCTGGTGTGTTGCAGCTATATATAACAGCATGGGTTCGCTGATATTTGGCGCGGCCAGGATTGGGTTGCTAGCCAAGAGGGCCTTTATTTCTTCCAGTCCGGCAGTGGCCGCATCCGTCCACTCGAAGTGTTCGGTGCGTCGAAGAAGGCGATAAAGAGGTAGTGCCTTTTCTCCCAATCGGGAGATAAAGCGTCTTAGGGCAGCCACACATCCAGTTAATTTCTGGATTTGCTTGAGGTCTATTGGGGTAGCCAATTGTGACAGAGCTTTAGCCGGGTTTGCTTCAATTCCTCTATTGGAAACGATGGAGCCTAGTAGCTTTCCGGCAGGCACACCGAAAACGCATTTCCGGATTGAGCTTGATGTCATATGTTAGGAGATTGTCGAACATAAGCCTCAAGTCGTCCATTAAAGATTCGACGTGTCTGGTTTTGATGACCATGTCGTCTACATATCCCTCCACTGTTTTGCCGATTTGTGTTTCCAGGCATGTCTGAAACATGCATTAATAGGTTGCACCGGCATTTTTGAGCCCGAAAGGCATGGTGTTAAAACAAAAAGGGACGTATGGTGTGACGAATGCCGTTGTGGCTTGATCGGACTCCGCCATCTTGATTTGATGGTATCCGGAGTATGCGTCGAGGAAGCACAATGAGTCGTGTCCTGCGGTAGTGTCGATGATTTGATCAATGCGGGGGAGGGGGAAGGGATCTTTGGGGCAAGCCTTATTGAGGTCCTTGAAATCGACACATAGGCGCCAGGATTTGTCCTTCTTTGGTACCATCACCAGGTTTGCTAGCCAGTCCGGATGTTTTATTTCTCTGATGAGTCCGGCCTCGAGTAATTTTGCTAGCTCTTCTCCCATGGCTTGTCGCTTAGGTTCATAAAAGCGCCGAAGAGTCTGCTTGACCGGCTTGTATCCCTTTAATATGTTTAGGCTATGTTCGGCCAACCTGTTTGGGATACCTGGCATGTCTGAAGGATGCTAGGCGAAGATGTCCCAGTTCTCACGCAAGAATTCTCGCAGTGTGGCGTCAATTGTGGGGTTCAGTTGTGCCCCGATGGATGCTGTTTTTGTAGGGTCCGTTGGGTGGACCTGAAATTTGACTATTCCGTCCGCTGGTTTGAAAGAGGTGGACTTGGGTCATTTTTCAAGTATCACGTCGTCCCTGTCCACTGTGGAGCGCAGCGTAGTTAGTTCTTTGGTTGCGAGGGCTTCGGATAGTGCCTCAAGGTCTAGTGCGGCGGTTTTATTTTTGGCGCAGAGTGCCACGTCCGGATCACTAGCTAGAGTGATGATTCCATTGGGCCCGGGCATCTTGAGCTTCATGTACCCATAATAGGGTATAGCTTGGAAGCTCGTGAATGCATCCCTCCCTAAAAGAGCGTGGTATCCGCTATTGAACGGGGCCACTTGGAATGTGATTTCTTCGGACCTATAATTCTCCGGCGTGCCGAATACCACATCTAGTGTGATTTTTACCGCACATCGTGCCTCCCAACTAGGGATGATTCCTCTGAAGGTCGTGCTGCTTTGTTCAATGCGGCTCTTGTCTATTTCCATTTTGTTAAGAGTTTCCACGTAGATGAGGTTTAATCTGCTGCCTCCGTCCATGAGCACTTCAGTAAGCCGGAAGCCGTCCACAATTGGACTAAGGACCAAAGCGGCTGGTGCTCGGACTGTTCAGAATTAAGGTTCATCATTGGCATTGAAGGTTATGGCCGTGTCGTTCCATGGATTTATTGCTGCAACATGGCAGACTTCGGCGAGGCTGCGGAGTGCACACTTGCGCCTATTATTTTAGGCGAAGGTCTAGAAGATTGTCACTACCGTATTGTTATTTTCCGCAGGATGATGCTCGGTGGTGTTGTTGATGAGGAGATCCTCGCCGCTCTTGGCCACCTGCCAGAGTATCCAACATACTCTAAGGCTGTGTGTTGGTATGGTATCTGGTGTGCTATGAATTTTACATGGCCCATTGAGCCATCCCTCCAATACGGTTCCACGCCCTGTAGTGGGCTTTGGTTTCTTTGTAATTGGATTGGGTGACTTGCGAGAGTGCACCCTTTTAGTTCGGACGAGGGGTTTAGTAAGGGCTGGAGGATTCCAGAATTTTGTTTGGGTTTTCCAGGCGTTTTCCATCAAACAGTACTTCTGTACTATGGCCGCCAAGTAAACGAGGTTTGCTATGTCACGGCGACTTATGGCGTTGAGGATTCCCCTGTCCGTGCAATTTTTGCAAAAGAATGAAATTGCGTCTTCCTCGCGAGAGTCCTTGACCTTGCTCATTACAAGGAGGAACCTAGCCCAGAAGTGATGTACTGTCTCTTGGGGCTCTTCTTATGTGGGAAAGATCACTTGTATCTGGGTGGATGGGTAGATTTAAGTCCAAACCCTGACCCGATCTGAGACCCAGGGGCAGAGGAGCTTTCGAGCTTGGCAGTTCGAGCTCCGGGATGTTACCCAATTTTTCTGGCCCGCTGTCTGATTGTAGGTTCGGAGCTTGGGCCATGTCGTCTCGTAGATGGGTATCTGGCTCGGAGAGCTCAGGAATCCGGACATAATTCGTCCGCAAAATAGAGGAAGAATCGCTGCATTGTTCCTCCACAACCGCTATCTGATGGGTGACCGACGGAGAGTTAATCTCCCTTTGGTCGGGTTTAAGCCCGATCTGATCATAGTCTGTAGCGACTCCTAGGGCGGCGATGCGATCCAAGAGCTCGTTCAGGGAGGAGAGCTCCATTGGATCCATCTGCTCGGTGAATTCCGAGCTGACGTGGAGGCTGTTTTTGATGACCTGAGAAGTCATCGTCGGCGCGGCGGCCGAACGGGCGGTCATGACGAAGCCGCCAGGTCGGAGAGTTTGGCTACAGCCAGGGGTCCCCCAGAGGTGATGTTGTCCTTGACAACAAGGCAAGCCATCAAGCCTTACTGTGACGGCACAGTGGAACTCCCAATGAAAGCACCAATGTCAGTGTCAAATCCGGCGGATCTCGGGTAGGGGGTCCCGAACTGTGCGTCTAAGGCTAATGGTAACAGGAGGCGGGAGACACGATGTTTACCCAGGTTTGGGCCCTCTCGATGGAGGTAATACCCTACTTCCTGCTTGATTGATCTTGATAATATGAGTATTACAAGAGTTGATCTACCACGATATCATAGAGGCTAAACCCTAGGAGCTAGCCTATGGTATGATTGTTGTTGTCCTACGGACTAAACCCTCCAGTTTATATAGACACCGGAGGGGGCTAGGGTTACACAGAGTCTGTTACAGAGAAGGAGATCTACACATCCGGATTGCCAAGCTTGCCTTCCACGCAAAGGAGAGTCCCACCCGGACACGGGACGAAGTCTTCAATCTAGTATCTTCACAGTCCAACAGTCCGGCCAAAGTATATAGTCCGGCTATCTGAGGACCCCCTAATCCATGACTCCCTCAGCGGGGTCGGGGCCGTGGAGGTTGGCCTTCGCGGGGGAGTGAGGTAGCCATGGCCATGGTGGGGCGGGGTGGGCCAGATCCATCGGGTGAAGTCAGCATGACAAAGATCTCGCTGGATCCGGCAGTGGAAGCTCGGCGCCACGGGTGTGGAAGGTGGTGGTGCGCCGAAGGGGAGGGGATGGTGGGGC
>NC_041385.1:648751845-648752461 GCF_002162155.2 Triticum dicoccoides
TGGGGCGCCGTGGTGATGGGGGCGGTGGGGCACCTGAGGGATGGGGTTGGTGGGCCACCGTGGGGGTGGAAGGTGGTGGCGCGCCAGAGGGGAGAGGCTAGTGGGGCGCCACGTGGTGGAGGAGATGGGGCGCTGGAGATAGTGTGGTTGGGTGGGGCACCGAGTGGTGGTGTGGAAGAAGGTGGGGTTGGGTGGGGCGTTGGGTGGTGGTGTGAAAGAAGGTGGTCTAGAGGGTGGCTTGCGGCGAGGTAGTACCTAGAAAGTGGGTTGCGGGCATTGGAGCAGTACACAAGTGTTAGCAGAATAAGGTTAGGTGTTAGCAGAATAAGACTCTTAAGGGTGTTATCATAACAGACCCGGGTCTATTATGATAACACCCCTTAAGACCTTATTCTGATAACAGTAAACCTTATTCTGCTAACACCCGCCCTGCCCTGAACCTAACACTAAAAACATGCGCCTTCCCTCCCTAAAAAGGAAAAAACAACCACCCACCCCCACCACTTCCTCCCCACCCACCCCTGCCACTTCCTCCCCACTATCCACCCCACCCCATGGCGCCCGCCGACCACCACCTCCCGGCTGGCCGGCCACCCACCACCTACGGACGCGCCAC
>NC_041385.1:648752759-648755577 GCF_002162155.2 Triticum dicoccoides
GGCCGTCCACCCACCCTTTCCCGACTGGCCACCCCGGCCACCCCCTCCCCATGCGCCGCCTGGCCACCGCCTCCCCACGCGCCGGATCCAAGCCACGCCAGCCCCACGCGCCTTCCCAGCCGCCGGATCCAGGCCGCAGTTGCCCCACGTGCCGCCACTAGATCTAGGCCGTGGCACCCCCACGCACCGCCTCGCCGCCGGATCCAGGCCGCGGCAGCCCCGGTGGTCCGCCAGCCAACAAGCAAGGAGGGTGACGCCGCCGCTGCTTCGGCCGCAGCACACCTAAACTACAGTGTCCCCGCGCCAGAGCTCCCGATCCAAGCCGTTTTGCCGCCCCTCCTTGCTGGTTGCCACGGCCCCACGCCGGAGTTGGGGTGCTCCAAATCTGCGCCGACGCACTGCCGTGCAGGACAGCTGCGCCCGCAAGGATCCCCGTGGAGTCCACGGTCGGGATCCATGCTCCTCCTTCGCCCATGGCTGCCAAGAACCACCCAAGCTCCTTTGCCCTTCTTCTCCTCGCAGGGGCCACCTACCTGTCTGCCTTGCATCTCTGGTGCGGATCCGGGCGCGCAACAATTCCTACCCTCAACCATGCAATTCGCTACCCCCCTCCTCTGACCTCGCACATCACCACCGGATCCATCTCCTCTCCTCGCAACTTCGATGAGTTCCATCTTGGCCGCTCACTACCCTACCCATGGTGTTTTTTGTCAATTCATTGCAAATTGGTGTGTTTGCTGCAGTTAGTTTCACAAAAATTGTGTGTATTTGTCAAAAGGCGCAAAGAAGGTCAATGACTGCATCCCGGGGACATGAGTTGCCACCGGTGCAGTTCACATAAGGACTTTTTTGCTTTTTCTTTTGTAGATTTTGGATGTGCACTTCATCTTGTGCGGTTGCCCAGTGCAGTGCGCTTCCGGTGTCTGCTCGTTTTTCCGTTTCTTACAACTCGGGTTGGGCGGTCCGCAGCATGTGCGTGCAATGCGGTGCGTGGGTGTGTGCAGTGCTCAATAATGGTCGTGGAGCACCAGACGACGAGCACCACCCCCGCCACTGTGTCGATGGCCAAAGTCAAAGGAGCCCCCATGCAGTGTGGCACTAGCTATTCTTCTTCCAAGGTTCAAACGGGAGAAGAAAAGCCGGGGTCAACGCCACTCTGCCGCATGCAGTGCACTTCATCTCATGAGTGGTTGCAATTGAGAGAGCGTGTGCGTGCAGAAGAGGACATGTGCTTGCAGTTGAGAGCGTATGTGCATGCAGTGCACCCCTTTTGGTTCACTTTGTTTACTTTTCGTTACACTTCATCCCATCTGCAGTACGGATGTCTTTGACAAAATTGTTTGAAGACAAAAAAGTAGCTCACTAAACTTGTGTGTAGCAGCTCATTACCCCTTTGTATGAAGTGCAATTTATTTCGTGTGTTTCAAAACTCACCCGACTAAAATCAACACCTCGAGTGCGTTTGGTTTTCGGATGTGGTTCACTTTTAAGAGTGATGATGTTCACTTGTGCCGAACATGAAAGCGATTTTTTTAGCGAAACAACAAAATAGTAATGCGGTTCACTATGATATATGTTCAGGGTTCACTTGCCCTCGTCTCTGTGGTCCACTCTTGTCCATAAAGAAATTGAAAAAAAGACAACAAAAACTCGTCTGAGAAAAATTTACGTTTGACAAAAGAAATCATGAAGTTCACTTGACTGTCTGCTGCAGTGTGGTTTTTAGTCTAAAAGCAGTGCGGTTTTCTATTTGATGTAGTACACACGACGATTTGGGTGTCGCGAAAAATAGAGTGTCCGCATTTTGGTAAAATCAAAATTGCTCTTAAACCGTAAGAAATTAGAGAAAGTGTTCTAATGAAAAATTAGCGTCTCGACGATATCTTTCCAACGGTGTATCATTTGGATCATTCCGGTGAGCGGTTTGAAAAAAAAATGAAAAAATGGCTGCAGCCACTCTACATCCGCCGCACGTTTTTCAAAAATAACTTAAAACCATAAGGAATATCAAAAACATTTGAACATATGAAAGTTGCGTCTCGTTCATAGCTTTTCAGCGCTATATTACACGCCTTGTGACAAACGGTTAGAAAACTGGAGCAAAAACAGTACCGAAATTTTGAAAAACAATTGAAAAACAGAGTTCCGCGATTTAGTAAATTTGAAACTGCTCTTAAACCATAAGGAATTAGAGAAAATAGTATATAGGAAAAAGATGCGCCTCGACGATATCTTTCCAAGGGCGTATCATTTGCTTCATTACGATAAGTGGTTTGCGAAAAAACATGGAAATACGCTTGCTGCCAGTCGTTGGGCGCCCACCATTTTCGAAACTGCTCTTAAACCGCGAGGAATCTCGAAAAGTGTTCAACATGGCGAAGTTGCGCCTAATCCATAGTTTTCCAACGATATATTACACGGCTCATTCCACTAAATGGTTAAACAACTAGAGCAAAAACAGTACCGAACAAACACCGCATGCAGTTTTTTCCCACACGAAGTTCACTCGCCTGAGTACTGCAGCACACTTGGTTCAAAGAATATTCTGTTACTAGTAACAGAATAATATTCTGTTACCCCTGCCCTATATAGGAGTCGAATCAGGTAAAAAAGCACACATCTAGCCTAGCCTAATCCGCGCCTCCCTCCGACGAACCCTGCCTCCTCCTTGCTCCCACGCCGGCCGCCGCCCTCCCTCGCGCGTCGGCCTCCTCCCTCCCCCGTCCCCGGCCTCCTCCCTCCCCTGTCCCCGGCCTCCTACCTCCCCCGCGCCCCGGCATCCCCCTCCCCCACGCCCCAGCCTCCTCCCCACCCCATG